>NC_056749.1:369855738-370065672 GCF_019279795.1 Protopterus annectens
TTGGACAGAGAGGGTGCTACAGGTTTTGGCTTGACCGCTCGGCTAAGATGTTAACCCTATAGCTGTGCCAGGGGAAGTCTTATTGGGGATCTGGAGAAAGAGGGAGAAACCAGCCTCAGACTGACTGTGATCTCTGTGTGCTCTTAAGGGAAATTGTACTTTACTGTGTGTGTACTTCTCATCCTCCCAATGTGCACATGCCTCACTGGTGCTAGTGGTAAGGATTGAGGCTTCTTGATTACTGGGCCAGTGCAAGGGCATCACATATTAATTGCTTGGCAGTGTTGGGATATCCATATCACATATTATTTATTTATTTATTTATTTATTTATATTTGTTGACTGGGAGTGTCCGACTGGATGTAGGTCCATTTTCAGTGGAGGCCCGGGGAGAAAAGCTCCACAGTTAAAATATACAGACAGTAGTTACATTGGATTCACATAGCGATTAACAATTTGATTAACATAGCAATTAATTACAAACATAGTTACAGATGAAGGGCATAGTACATCAGTAGACAACTAGAATCTTTATCTGCTTAGTGCATAACATACATTAACAATTGTTACAATAAGAAGTTCCTGCTGTATAATAAGTAGCAGACTTAGGAACATCCGAGCTTGCTATAATCAAGGTAGTTAATGGGGTGGAAAGAAAGGTAGTGGTTGGATTGGGTGGGTGATATTAGAGTGGGAGTTGCATGTTTTTAGGTGCACTTTTAGTAAAGTTTTGAAGTGGGTGCATGATGGTATGGAGGTAATTGTGAGTGGGAGTGAGTTCCATAATTTGGATATGGCGCAACAGAATAGTGCTTCACCAGCAGAGTTATTGGCTTTAGTAATCTGCAAGTGATTTTTGTTGCTGGATCTTAGTGGTCTGGAGGTGCAATAGGGTTGGAGTAGATTCTGGAGGGATGGGGCAATTAGTGAATGGTTTACTAGTTTGTGGGTGAGTGAGAGTTGATACCATTGAAGGAGGTGAGGTAGTTCAAGCTAGCCCAATTCAGCAAGTGAGAGACAGTTGTGACTACGGTAGGATGCCCTTGTGGCGAATTTGACGATTTTGTTGTAGCAGGTCTCTAGCTTGTTTAGATCGCATTGCCTTAGGTTGGTATATATTGGAGAGGCATAAAGTAGAGTGGAGATAAGGTGGGAATTTGCTACTGAAATCTTTGCTGCTTTGGTGAGAAGTTGGTTATTTCTGTATAATGCTCCTAGTTTTCTGTGGACTTTTTTTATGGTCATGGATATGTGAATGTCAAATTTTAGTTTATTGTCTATTTCCACTCCTAGCAATTTGGTGTGTTCTGTTGGGTGTATAGTGTTGTCTTTTGCTGTGATGTTAAAGTGAGAGTTGTTTTGAGTATGTTTGTTGGGTTGGAAGAGGAGTAGTTTAGTTTTGTTTGGGTTGAGTATTAACTGGGCATCAGATAACCAAGTTTCAACCGAGGAAAAGGCTTCCAGTGTGACTTTTTGCAGTTTGGGTAGGGACTGGGCTGAGCAGATGATGGTTGAGTCATCTGCGTATTGTATGAGTGTGCCATGTTTGGTTGCAGAGGCTAGATTATTGGTGAAAATAGAGAAGAGTAGGGGTCCAAGGATGGATCTTTGGGGAACCCCTATAGAGACAGGTAGTTGGAGAGATATGTCATTCTGCCATACAACGGATTGTTGGCGGTCAGACAGGTAACTCTGAAACCAGTTGGTTGACAGTGGTGAGTTAGCCACATCACATATTAATTGGCTTGTAGTGATGTGGATACTGAATTCCTGTAGCTGTGTACAGTTGTCACTGAAGGTGTTTTTGTACTCTAAATCAGCCACGCAGTGAACATTCAGAGTTCATATCATAATTGTTTTATTTATTTATTTATTTATTTTTGTTAGCTTAGTTAGTCAGGGAGAGCAGGCAAACTTGTTAGCAGAAGAGTATGGCAAGCTGACAAGGAGCCAGTTGATTAAAATGTGCCAGGCTAAAGGACTGGTGCATGCCAACCTGACAAAAGCAGACATGGTTGCAGCTTTAATCACAGCTGCATCACACTCCAGCAATGGAGATGTACAACTCTCAGAAAATGGACAGCTCAACCTTTCAATAAATGACTTTAAAATCCATCTGGAGTTAAAGAGACTTGAGTTGGAGGCCAAGCTTTTGGAAATAGAAGCATCAGAGAGACTGAGACATCTGGAGGCTGAGGAAAATGAGATGCAGTGGCAACATCTAAAGGAGATGCTGACTCTTCGCCAGAGTCATGGAGGTAATGGGGAAGGGAGTAACCTAACCCCAGAAGCAACAAAGGTTAGTAAATTTCTTTCACAATTTACAGACGGGGGATAATTTTGATAGTTTCAGTCATATGTTTGAGAGGGTCTGTAAACAGTATAATGTTGACGAAGGGCTCTGGGTACGGTTCCTGACCCCCTTACTCCATGGCAAAGCTGTAACTGTGCTTTCCAAACTGTCTGATACTGACTGTTTAAATTATAATGTTGTAAAGAACTGTTTGCTAGAATTTTTTAAGTTAACACCTGAAGCTTATAGGAAAATGTTTCGTGAGCACAGACACAAGGCAGATGAAAGTGTGTGTGAATATGTTGCTGAACTAAGCACTTATTTTCATAGGTGGGTTAGTGGAAGTCAGGTTACCACTTGTCAAGGGCTAGCAGACTTTTAGTGAGGGAACAAGCCCTTAGCACTTTGCCTGAGGACATGAGAATCTGCTTAGCTGACAAACAATGTACTACTGCAGATGAGTTGGGGAAGAAGGGAGACCTATACCTACCAAACAGGGCATCACAGCAATGGAAAGTAACACCTAGTGCTGCCCATGGGTCTAACAGAATCCATGGTGGGCAGCCCAGACTGCCCCAACAGAGTCCATCAGTAGCAGGGGAAGCCACTAGTCCTGATACATGTCCAGGACCGAGGGTGAAATGCTTTAAATGTAACCAGTGGGGCCATGTAGCATATAGATATCCATGGAGGCAAGGTGGGGAACAAAAGGTAGGAGCACCAGTAAGTGGGAGTGACAAAATACCAACAGTAGGTTGTCTCGAGACAACAAGGGTACCAAACTACCACAAGAGGTTATATTCTATATTAGTGAATGGGAAAGAGGCCATGGCTAAGAGAGACACAGCCCATGATCTAACCATTGTGAGTCTGCAATGGTTACAGAGGAGCACTACTTGCTTGGGCAGTCTACTCCAGTCAGAGCTTTAGGACAGACTCCATTCCAAATATCTTTGGCTAGGGTTCACCTTGACTGCGAGGGTGGAAAAGGAAACAAGGAAGTAGGTGTGTTTGAGGATATCCCTGCGTATGTCCTGATAGGGAATGATTTTGATAATGCAGTACCCTGTGTGCATGCAGTTACATACAGTCAGGCTTGGAGACAAGCATGTGGGTCTGGTAGCCGGGGGGGGGGGCCCAGACAGACTGCACACTTGCAGCCAGGACTGGTGAGGTGGTTACTTCAGGGAGGGAGATACCCTGTAGCAGTGAGACTGAAGGTGAGCCACAGCTGCATATGGGTACTGATGTTCCCTTGGAGAGAGTGACTGCAAGGGCAGAGGTGAGTAGTAGGAACCAGGCTAACAGTGAGACACTGCTGTCAGAGGATAACAGACTTCCTGTGGAAGGGGAGCTGGAAATGGTTACAAAGAGAGAGTTGAGACAGGCTCAGCTCTCAAACCGTACATTACAAGGCCTGAGTGAAGTAGCTAGTGAGACACCTGATTATCAATGGAAAGAGGAATCTGTATACTGGGATAAAAGGTTACTGTATAGAGAGTGGACTCCTGAGGGAGGGCTAGACAGTGAGAGAATACAGCAGTTGGTGGTGCCCAGAGCCTACCATCTGCCACTTCTAGCTGTAGCCCATGATATTCCCTTTGCAGGTCATATGGGCATGAAACATACAAAAAGACATATTATGCAGACCTTCTATTGGCCTGGGATTTCCAGAGCTGTAACAGGGACTGCAGGACCTGTGAACAGTGCCAAAAGGTAGGCAAGGCAGGACACAAGGTGAAAGCTCCTTTGATGTCTTTGTCTGTGATTGAGGAGCCATTTCATAGGGTAGCTATGGATATTGCGGGGCCTCTGACTACCCCAAGTTCCTCAGGGAAAAAGTATATTCTAGTGATAGCAGATTATGCTACCAGATACCCTGAGGCAGTGGCACTGTCCTCCATTGAGGCAGAAAAGGTGGCAAATGCTTTGTTTGAGATTTATAGCAGGGTAGGTTTCCCAAAAGAAATACTGACTAACAGAGGTGCCAAGTTCATGTCAGACCTGCTGATTTGTCTGTGGAAGTACTGTGGGGTGAAGCACCTAAAGACCACCCCTTCCATCCCCAGACTAATGGTCTTGTTGAGAGGAAAAGCTCTACACTCAAGCCCACGCTAGGGCATTTGAAGACCAGTTGAAGAGGGAGTGGGAAAATATTTCCCCCATCTGTTGTTTGCTTACAGAGAGGTGCCCCAGGAATCCACAGGTTTTTCACTCATTGAGTTGTATGGGGCATAGGGTGAAGGGACCTCTAGATTTTATTAAAGATGAGTGGGAGGGTGAGTGTAAATCCCATAAGGAGCCTGCTGTGGCATATGTCCTAAACCTTAGGGCAAGGCTTAGGGAACTCATGGGCTTGGCCCTGGAGAGCCTGGCAGAAGTCCAACAGCAGGAAAAGGTCTGGTATCACAGGAATGCTTTAGGGCGGCCACGGTGGTGCAGCGGTTAGTGTTGCTGCCTCACAGCAACACGTTCTCTAGTTCAATCCTTAGCTGGAGTGCCTTCTGTGCGGAGTCTGCATGTCCTCCCTTTGCTCATGTGGGTTTCTTCTGAGTGCTCCGGTTTCCTCCCACATCCCAAAGACATGCTGTAGGTGGATTGGCCTTGAGTGTGTGTGTGTGCCTTCTGTGGAAGGTTGGGCACCAGGCTGGCAACTCGACACTGTAAAACTCCACTGCCAATCATGAGCAGACAGGTGATCCACAGTGGTGACCCCTAACTTGGAAAAGATGAAAGAAGAAGAAAGAAGATCACAGGAATTCTTGAGCTAGAGAGTATGCTGTAGGGCATCAGATAATGGTTCTCATTCCTGTCAGACACAACAAGCTGCAGGCAGCTTGGGAGGTACCCTACAAGTGGTAAGGAAGGTCAGTGACATTAACTACATGGTAGAACTGCTAGGCAGGAGGCAGGGGCACAAACTGTATCATGTTAACATCATGAAACCTTACCATGATAGGGAGGCCCTTGTGCTGAGTATTTCCAGTGGATTGCAGGAGGAGTCTGAGGGGATCTGGTGACTGATATCCTCAGTGAGGATCAGACTGACACCTCAGTGGAAGGGGTAGCAGTGTCCCAGCAGCTATCCCCCACACAGGTTGAAGAAATCTGAGCAGTGTTGCAGGAGTTTGGGGACATGGCCACTGGGAAACCAGGCTGCACCCACCTGGTGAAGCATCATGTGGATACAGGACCCCAAAGACCTATTAAGAAAGCACCTAATAGGGTGCCTGAGAGAGTCAAACAGACTCTGAGGGAGGAGATACAGGAAATGTTGGAACTAGGGGTAATTCAGGAGTCCAGCAGTCCCTGGGCCTCCCCAGTGGTGCTGGCATCAAAGAAGGATGGCAGCACTAGGTTCTGTGTGGACTACAGGAAATTAAACAGCCACACAGAGTCAGATGCTTACCCCATGACTAGAACAGATGAAGCCCTAGAGCAGCTGGATGGGGCTAAGTATCTTACAACTATTGATCTTACCGAAGGTTACTGGCAAGTGCCCTTGACTCCCAGTGCTAAAGAGAGGTCAGCCTTTCTGACTCTTTTTGGCTTGTATGAGTTCACAAAGATGCCCTTTGGGATGAAAAATACCCCAGCAACTTTCCAGATGCTAGTAGATTGTATCCTAGCAGGAGAAGGAGATTTTGCCCTTGCTTACCTAGGTGATATTTCTATCTACTGCCATTCCTGGAAAGAGCACCTTCAGCATGTCAGGGAGGTGCCGGGCAGACTACAGATGGCAGGGTTGACCATTAAGCCCAGCAAATGTCAGGTGGGTATGGCAGAGGTCTCCTACCTGGGACACAGAGTGGGGAGGGGTAAGATCAGGCCAAACCTGCCAAAGTGGAAGCCATTCAGGCATGGCCTGCCCCTGTTATGAAAAAGCAGTTGAGGCATTTTTAGGGAAAACAGGGTACTACAGAAAGTTTGGCCCAAGTTATAGTACCACAGCTGCTCCCCCTCACAGACCTGACAAGGAAAAATAGGCCAGATAAGGTAGTGTGGACCCCAGCATGTGAGCAGGCATTCCAGATGTTTAAATGAGCTTTGGGAGGACCCCCTGTGTTAGCCAGTTCAGATTACAGCAAAGGATTTGTTGTGCAGATGGATGCTTCAAACCATGGGGTGGGGGATGTACTTAGCCAGGTTTCTTCAGAGGGAGAAGAGCACCCAGTGGTTTATCTCAGTTGTAAGTGCCAACCCAGGGATGAATGCTATGCAGCTGTAGAAAAGGAATGCCTAGCCATAGTGTGGGCACTGCAGAAACTTCAGCCTCATTTGTATGGAAGGAAATTCACTGCAGTTATAGATCACAATCCCTTAACATGACTACATCAAGCCAGCCAGCAAAATGTCAAGTTACTAAGATGGAGCCTAGGGTTGCAAGAATATGATATGATAGTGCAGCACAGCAGTGGAGTTAGCGATGCCAATGTAGATGGGCTCTAAAGCCAGGGAATGGGGTAAGGTATTCCCAGATAGGCTCAACGTTCTCAAGTGTCACTTGAAAAACTGGAGGGGGAGTATTGTGAGACTGCCGGCCCAGCTATCTGGAATTTAGTAAATAATGTAATTTGTGAATATTAATATGATTTATATGCTCATCTTACAAATGTAAGAGAACTATATGTTATGTGTGTATTAAACTGCTTGTGGAGAAGTGTGTGTTGAACTGTATGCTCTGTACTGAACTTCAAGAATGTAACCACAGTGTACCCTACTGGAAAAGAACAGAGTTAACTCAAAAAACTCTAGGGAAATAAGTGAATTGTTTTGCGACTGTGTTTATCTCTCGGTTTCTCTGAAGGAGAGAGGATGTCTACAGCTAGAGGTTTCTTTCTATTGTCTTGAAACAGAAATAATTACTAGGTTTGGACTGTAATGTGCTTTTATTGCTGTCTGACTTCCTAGTAGCTGCACATTTGAGAGATAAGTATTTTTCACAGAGAAATTTTAAATTATGTTGGCATCTGTTAGCCTTGGAACTGAAGGCAGGTGACAAATAATTATGTCATCCAGCTGACCCAGCAGTAATATTTTAATATTAATTTAAGAACTGTCTCAGAGACTGTGCATTTTATATTTGTCTTTGGACCTGGAAACATCCAGCTTCAGCACTTCAGCCTTGGTAATATTAAGTAACTAGGACACAGCAATTTCTCTTAGATATAGATAGGAATATAGTGAAGATTAGTTTAGATGTTTTCAGTGTTTATTTGAGACTGTCCTGCAATGTTACTTTAAAATATTTCCTGTGATTCTGAACTCTGAAGTGACTGTGTCTTTTATTGAGTATTGTCTTCTTTTTTATTAATTATTATTGAATATATTTAAACCTTTTAATTGTGGCTGGTTTGTTTAGAGATGTTTATGCTCTTAGCGTACTTGCACATGAATTTGGTGACACTGTATGGGCCACTCCAATACCCTTGAAAGTCTTGGTCACACTTACCATTTGGATAATAATAACATTACACAGTAGAATTTGTCAACCTTTGTAAGGGTCTTATAGAAGCTGATAAAGAGCTGGTTGGTGGCAGTGATAACTACCTTTTAGTCTGGGCAGAAGGGGGCATAGCTAGTAAACCTGTGCCAGTCTTCCTGAAGAGTGTCTGTGTGTTTGTATATAAATCAAATCTGAAAGTGTGTGTGTGTGTGTGTGTGTGTGTGTGTGTGTGTGTGTGTGTGTGTGTGTGTGTGTGAGCTACTTGTGCAGGGACATGAAGCACTGGTTGGACAGAGAGGGTGCTGGACATTCTGGCTTGACTGCTCGGCTGAGATCTTAACCCTATAGCTGCGCCAGTGGGGAATGTTATTGGGGATATAAAGAAAGAAGGAGAAATCAGCCCGAGACTGACTGTGATCTCTGTGTGCTCTTAAGGGAAATTGTACTTTACTGTGTGTGTACTTGTCATAGTTCCAATGTGCACGTCCCTCACTGGTGCTAGTGGTGAGGACTGAGACTCACTGATTACTGGGCCAGTGCAGGGGCTTCACGGGTATTACGATTGAACATTTCTGTTACTGTGTTAAAAGTAGTTTTTGGTAATGGGAGAATCATTCCCTTCTCCCTCTTACTGACCACTACCACCATTACAGTGGAAGCCATCTTTTTAGGATAACCCCTTGCTAAAAATATTTCTCCCAAAATCTTACTTTCAGTAATAAATTGGTTGTCATTAGAGACCATCTTGGTCAATCGAATGTATTGACATTTCACTATACAACATTTCTGATGCAAAGGATGGTTACTCTTATAATGTAACAAACCGTTGCAGTATGTGGGTTTCCTATAAATTGTATTAACAAAACATTGTTCTAGCTCAGTTTTGGAGAGCTTGACATCTAGGTAACTTATACTGTCTTGATTTCAAGAATAAGTAAATCTTAGAAAAGGTGTGGTAGAATTCAAATAGTCAATAAAACTGGAGATCTCACAAACAGGCCTGTTCCACACAATAAAGGTGTCATCTAAATATTGGAGGTATAATGTCCATGGCTTGTTAGAAAATCGATCAAACAAAAACTGCTTCGCCCACTGAAGGAGGTCTATGTTGGCAAAAATAGGGCCACAAGATGCCCCCATGGCCATACCTTTTACTTGGTAAAAATACTGTCCCTCCAAAATCACAAAATTGTTTTTGAGAGCAATTTCCATACAAGTGACCAAAATATCGATGTCACTGCTGTCAAAACCAGTGGATTCACAGAGAAAGTCATGGAACCAAGCTAAACCAGTTGAGTGGGGAAAAACGTTAAATAACTCAACAATATCAACCGTGAGAAAAACAGCATTCCTGGAATAACTCAGATTCTTCATTTTCATAAAAAAGTCTCAGGAATCATGGCAAAGATGGTGAAATGAATCTAACAATTTCTTTGATTTCAGACTGATATATTTCCAAGGGGGTGGGTTTTGGACTCCCTGGCATTGACAATGGGTCTCATTGTTGGGTCAGTGGTGCCTTGTGTATCTTAGGAATTCCAAAAATACAAGGCACTACAGGGTACTTGATATGAAGAAACTCAAATAACTCGAGAACAATTTCCCTTTGATCCAATAAGTCCTGTAACAAGTAATCAATCCTTTTGTAAGCCAGGTGTATAATATTGAGGGATGTTTCCTCATATAAGTCACAATCCAAAAGATAACAATGCATCCTGTTTAAATAATCATTCTTGTTCATGATAACTATGCCCCCCCCTCCCCTTGTCTGGTTTCACTACCCTTAAGCTTTTCTCATGGGCAAGTTCAGACAACAAAGCAAACTCTTGGAGATTCAGATTATGACCACCCACAAGCTTAAAGTTGTGGTGTTGTAAAGCCCTAAAATCAAATTCCAGTAATTTTTTTTGAATATTAATAAGGGCAAAGTGAGGGGCAGGTTAAATATGCTTTTCTGAACACAAAAAACTCCCTTCATGACCAGACTGGCTATTTTCAAACATTAAATGGAATTTAAGTTTCCTGAAATATATCTGTAAATCAATGAATAAAGTGTCAAGTTTAGCAATATGAGTGTCAATGAAAGGCTACTGTCAACCTGGGTTCCCAGGTCCCTAACTTCTTCTGTGTTCAGGGATTGCCACCTATATGGTAGCTAGGGTAACCTTATTTTTCCCCGGGGTATGACTATGCATTTCTTGGCATTTAACTTGAGGCCATGGCTCTGGCACCAGTTATCCGCTTCTGTGAGACCCTTCTGAAGGATATCTGTGTCGGATGTGTTCTCAACTACGGCGCCCAGTTTGCAGTCATCTGCAAACTTTGTCAGCCATAACCCTCTTGTGTTTGCTTGTACTTCAGAAAAGTAGATGCCAAACAAGAGTGAGCCCAGGACTGAGCCCTGTGGGACACCACTTGTGACAGGCTTAGAGTCTGACATGGCGCCAGCAACTCTGACCCTGTGGGTTCTGTCACTCAGCCAATTTGCAACCCATCTTGTAATGTATGGGTTTACATTTAAGTTGATGAGTTTTTCAATGATACCCGAGTGGGGTATTGTATCGAAAGCCTTCACCAGGTCTAGGTAGGCTGTATGGACTGCCTTTTCCTCATCAATGGCCTTGGTGACTGTTTCGAAAAAGTCAACCAAGTTTAAAAGGCATGATCTGCCTTTGACAAAGCCAAACTGGGTTGGATCCAAAGTCTGCAAATTCCCTATGTCTTTATTTATGAGATCCATTATGATCCTTTCCATGGCTTTGCAGATCAGGCTTGTCAAGCTAATGGGACGGTAGTTTCCAGGGTCGGTGGAGGCACATGCTTTGTGGAGTGGGACCACAGTCGCAGCGCCACTCCCTGGGCAATGCATCCGAGGTGAGACTAAGATTAAACAGCTGTCCTAACTGTGGGTTTAATTCCTCGTTGAGTTCATGGAGCACACAGCCGGGGACAACATCAGGTCCCATGGATGCTGTGTTCTTTGCCTTGGAGAGAGCAGTTCTCACCTGAGCGTTAGAGATGTTTGGGGGCTACAATCATTTGGTATAGATATCTCTTCTTTAGGCGGGAGGGTGGGAGAAGTTTGCACTGAACCTGTCAGCCAGTATGTTGGCAATGTCTGTAGGATCAGTAATCTTCACATCATTTTGAACTAATTCTGAGCATATCTGGGAGTTTCCTCCTAGGTTTCTGACATAGCTAAAGAATGCCTTATGGTTGTCTTTAGAGTCCTTAGCTATTTTTTCTCAAAATTAGCTTTGGATGATTTTATGAGAGCTCTTAGCTTTTTACTTATAGTGATCAGTGGTGTCTTACCTTTTAAGGATTTTGCTCTATCTTGTAGTAGCTTTCTCCTTTTGTTGTAGAGTTTGTTTATGGCTGGGGTCCACCAGACTGGACGCTTGCCTTTGGTACAAAGAGTCTTTGTTTTGCTTGGGATTGCCTGATCCATGCAGCCCTGCAGGTGCTGGTAGAAGGCATTTGTAAGTGATTCAGCGGTTTGAGTAATGTTAACCGCCGGCTCAGGGGCCTTAAAGGAGACCACACTAGTCTTTAGAAGTGTGAAGTCGGCTTTCAAGAAGTTCTTTACTGTGGTCTTTTTCATATCGGGTGGGGGCGGGATGAGGACCTCTAGCGAGATTAGTTTGTGATCAGATCTCAGCAGTGAGGGGTATACTTCTGGCGTTGAACATTTGTGCTCCCATGTTCGTGATGATGAGATCAAGTATGTTCTCTCCTCTTGTGGGGATGGTGACTAGTTGTTCCATGGCATTTGAGTTTATGAATTCCAGGAACTTTTGGGCTAGAGTGTTTGGGCTTGAGTAGTGTTCCCAGTCTATATTAGGGTAGTTGAAGTAACCTAGTATGATGGTGTTCGGAGATACATTTATCCCCTCCAGTGTTTTCAGGAAGGCCATATGAGGTTCCTGAGTTTGCGAGGGTGGCCTGTAACATGCTACAATTTGCAGAGCAGTCTTGCCTATGGTTAATTGCACCTGGATGGTTTCCGATGCATCGTGCGATGCCACCAATCTTGAGGTGTGGGTGTCCTTGATGAATATGGATACCCCTCCTCCTTTCTTGGTACTGTCCGGGTTTTGTGGCCAGAACGCATGATATGAGGTAAAACCTGATAGTGCTGGGGTGCTCTCAGGAGCCTTGAACCAGGTTTCTGTCACAGCACAGACATCGATGTTCTCCATACTGAGAAGGGCCTTGAGTGCGTGCATCTTGAGGTTGAGACTTCTGGCATTGAGCAGCATTACCCTTAGCTTCTTTTCTTTGTTTTGTTCTAGGGTGGTAGGTTTAGAATTTGAGCCTTGCCTAAAAAAGGCACTATGGGGGTGGCAAGAGCCTTTGCCAAAATCCGAATCCAGGGTGACAAGTGCAAGCCATCCCTTGGCAGCGTGGCTTGTCCAGCATGTCATCCCAGGCAGACAGACATTGGATCCCCTTTGAATGACACCAGAGTTTAAGCCAATTGTTAAAGCTCATCATCTTATCTCTGTATTGTGGCATCATTCTTGGTGAAGGTAGGATACTGCTCAAGGTCAGGGTCATACCTGCCTGGGCTACATAATCAGAGAGCTCCTCTATGTCTCTTTTCATGTAGTCCAGGGAGGTACGTCTCAGGTCATTTACACCAGCGTGGACAATGATTGAGTCGTACTTGTACCTGCTGTTGAGAGACCTGAGTGCATGCGTTATGTGGCGGATTCTAGCACCCGACAGGCAGCTTACTGTGACCTTCTCCTTACTCAGTCTGGTGGCGGGACGTCAGTGTGTCTGACTATGGAGTCACCAATGACTAGTGTGTCTGGCATAGTGTTTGTCCTTAAGGGCTGTGACTGCTTGACACTCTGACTGTGTGGTCTATGTGATGCAGGTGTTGTGTTCTGAGGTGGTAGTTGTTTGGGTGCCTGCTTTGGTGGCCTCTGCTGTTTTGGTAGATTTTTGATCAGAGCCTCCGAGTATGTCTTTGTGTGTTTATGTGTATGATTTGAGGTTGTGATGGTATTATGTGAGACTGGGTTTATAGTGTGTGTGGTTACCTTCTCCTCCTGTCTGGTCTTGCCAGTCCTATGTTGAGAGAGCTCAGCCTCCAGTTTGGCCGTATAGTTGCATCTCGCATGTATTTGTGTTTTGTGGGAGGAGGAGAGGGTTGTCTGTGTACATGAGGCAATTGTAACATTGCCTCAATAATCCCAGGTTCACCAGCTGAGCAGGAGAGGACATTAGCAACTGATCCCTCGACATGCTAGAAGGAATAGACAGAAAAACTTAAAAAAAGGTTTTGGGGGATGTGGGTGACCGAGAAATGGGGTTTGCTTTTTTGGGGTACTTTCTATAACAAGAGTGCTGTATCGAGGTGATAAGTACTGTAGGAGCAGTAAAGCCCTAAAATCAAATTCCAGTAATTTTTTTGAATATTAATAAGGGCAAAGTGAGGGGCAGGTTAAATATGCTTTTCTGAACACAAAAAACTCCCTTCATGACCAGACTGGCTATTTTCAAACATTAAATGGAATTTAAGTTTCCTGAAATATATCTGTAAATCAATGAATAAAGTGTCAAGTTTAAAACTCAATGAAGGGACAAATGTGCCACCTCTACTTAAGAGGTTGGTGTGGCCAATAGTGCACATATGATTGCTGAAATTATAAAGAAAAAAGTAATCCATATCGTTCTTCACCACAGATGACCCAATGTTTTCACAAACAGCCAAATGGGTAGTTCCCAAAAGATAGTCAGGTAAATCCTTATCTAATGGGAGTTCATGTTCCGATAAAACCACTGGTTCTTCCTGTATTTTGGGTTCTGTGTTACTCTGTGTACTGGAGGAGGGTCCTGCTGCCAACCGTGTGTTTGTGTGTCTTACTTTATATTAGTGCCATAGTTTGCTCAACATTAGATCAACAGTAAAACGACTGACAGAAAAAGACTGAAAAGTAACAAAACTGGCACTTAAAAACACTGACAAAATTTAACTTGGCCACCAGGGTGAACTTTTCTCTTTTCCCCAGTGTAGTGTGATATCAGGGGGTGTGTGGGGACGAAGCCCCTGCTCACCTTGGTGGGTTTAATTTATTTACATTGAGTGTTTTTCCCTGGTGGCCAAGTAGTTCATTTCCCAGTAGTCTGTGCTTCCAGTTGAATGGAAGTTCGCTGAAGTGGAGTCGGCTGTTTGCAATTCGAATAAGTGTAAATTCGGTGAGTAAAGTTTGACTTATGAGTGTGTGTGTGTGTGTGTGTGTGTGTGTGTGTGTGTGTGTGTGTGTGTGTATATATATATATATATATATATATATATATATATACATATATGTATAGCATTACATTGTATTCTGTTATATTATACTATATCATATTAGAAATGTTAAACACTTTTAATAAAATTATCACTTAAGACATAGGCAAACATATATTAACAGGAAAGAAAAGAAATGTTAACATTTTCTTCCATTTACATACATTATACATCACATATTTTTTCTTTCTTCATAACTATCATCAGTCCAACATTACATAAGTTGCTGAATTCCTGCCTTCCCTTAAACATCACTCTCACTCCTGAACATAATTATACATGTATTGTTCCCACAATTTCCTTTTACTTCTATTTAATGTGTTCTTTCCCCTTTCTAAAGATCCATCTTGAAGTTTATTTGCATCTCTTTTATAATATTCAATACTACAAATGCAGTTGATTTAGGCTTCGATTTCCATTTTCTAGTAATTATTTTTTTTTTTTGTCAAGAAACAGAATTAACCATAATAAGGCTTTAGTATGTCTAGGCAATTCAGATCCTGTGTCGCAGCTCAAAAAAAATAATTTCCTTACTTATAGCCATTTGGTCACCCAGTATTTCTGACAGAGTACTCTTTAGGCTATTTTTAAAACCTGCCAACTCACTACACTCACAAAACATATATTCCCAGTAATATCTTTCTTCCCATCACACTGCCAGCATTTGCTATCTAATTGAGGAAAAATTATTTGAAGACCGCTTGGTGTACAAAAATACCTATGCAAAGATTATAGAAGCAAAGATCTTTAGGCTCATAAGTTCATAGCTCAGTACTAGGTTAACTGCCCTTCTGTGCCATTTTAAGTCTAGGCAATTATCCCATGTGAGAACCTTCTGGACTTTATTGCTTACTCGGCAGCCGTACATACATCCTCTCATTGTTCTCTTGTAAATTGATTTTTCTGTCTTTCTTCCCAATCTTTTCTAACCTCCACTGACTGATTATTATAGTTATCATGCAGTATTTTGTATGCCCTACTAATTATGAGTTTTTAACAGCAGCTTCTGTTCTAGATTCAAGTAAAACCTGTACCAGAGCAGGTTTTTCACTTAAGATTCCTATATTCCTTTCTGATATCAACATGGTAGAGAAGGCAGTCTCTAGTCTGTGGCCTAAATGTCTTCTTGGCCTCATCCCACTCTGTTACCTTTCCCTCTCTAATTATTTGCTCCCAATATTTTAGTTCCTTTGCCAGTTTTCTCCAGTAAATTCCAGACTCCACTTGCCTATTTTCTGTACCCCTACTTGCAGTGATCCCTATCGGCAAAATCTCCTTTCTCCATTCTCATGTTGGCTTAGTTTTTAGAATACTTTCTACTGCTTTATAAAAATAATATTCTCAATGGTTGCTATTATTCTCCTTGTGGAACTGCATCCAAAATCCAATGCTTTCTTTACTTCTTAACTCCCCCACTGCTTTATCGTCATCTCTTCCCACTTTGAATTATAGACTTCTGCTTGTGTTATTTATATGAGCCTTAACTTTTGTAGCTCTAAAATATTCCTTCATCAGGTAATCCTAAACCACTTTGTTCTATTGGAAGGATTAACTTATCCCACTTAACTCTTGCCCTCCTCCCCTCTTAGATAAATTTATTATTGTCCACAACTTCTCCACTGGTTGATAAAAGTATGCCTAACCTGTGTTTTAAGCTAAAGAGACCAAAACATAGTCACTGCTTGTATCTTACTATTCTTACACTTAAACAAGAGCTTCCAGTTTCTCAGTTTTTGTATTATCTCTTGTTTAGTCTCTTCCACATATCCTTAGATGCCATAATAGAAACCCTTTTAATCCATATTCCTAAATACTTTACCTTATCATGTCCCGATAAATATGGGTACTACTGAACCAATTCATTTGGAGGCACATAATTTATGGCTATAGCCTTTGTTCTATTTTTATTAATTTTACATCCAAAACAGAATTGAAACCATCTCAAAATGTTTGACAACACTGAGATCTCCTTTTCTGGATTTATTAGGTACAAAAAGGCATAAGCTTCAAATAAAGGCAACTTTTGTTAATTACCATACCAACTATATTCTTGCATTTCTGGGTTCCTTATTCTCTTTGCCAATGGCTCTAAATATAAAGGATATAAATAAGGGGAAAGAGGATATCCCTGCCTGGTTCCTCCGGTCAAACATAACTTATCAGAGAGGAACCCACCCACTTTAATTCTTGCCTCCAGTCCTTCATATATCCTCCTAACTAACCTTATTATGGTATCAGGGAATGAAAATGCTTCCATTACTCTGCTCACAAAATCCTAACTTACTCTAGTGAATGCTTTCTCTGCATCAAGACCAACCACCACCAACAACAGTGGTATTATCTTGCATTATGCCTTCCTCTGGATCATCAATGTTCTATTAATGCTGTCAAATGTTTGCCTCCCCTCTACAAAAAAACACACTGATCCATATCCATCGATTGTGGCTACACATTTGACATTCTTTTAGATATTATTGACATAAACACTTTATTTATTTATTTGCCATTTGCTTACCAGGAAAGTCTGACTTGGAACAAAGCCGATTTTCAGCGGAGGCTCAGGGAGAAACGCTCCAGATGTATGTCTTTGTAATATGGGAGGAAACCGGAGCACCTGGAAAAAGCCCACACAAATGCAGGGAGGACATGCAGACTCCATACAGAAGGCACCCCAGCCGAGAATCGATCCGGAGAACATCTTGCTGTGAGGTGACAACGCTACTGCTGCACCAATGCCCCATCCATCATGGTTCAGAATTGAAATGTGTCTTTATTAAAATGGGTTTTATGAATTTTTACCATCTTTAGATAACATAGCCATCAGAGATTTCTTCCAAGATGTCAGTGCAGCTGCTTACTTATATTAATGTCTCTATACATATTTATGTTTCTATAAATCTGAGTGCTGCATTATTATTGTGTTGTCAGCTATTCTATCTGGGCCTTGTACAGTTACTCTTCTGTCACCTACTGTCTAATCCTGTTGTTGTAGAATTACAATGTTCATTTTGTCTTGCCTACTATTACACATTTTTTCTCCATGGGACTTCTCACATTCCTGCTTAACCAATACAAATAAATCAATATGTAAATAAATAATATATCACTGGCAAAGTGCCAGGATTTATTTTTATATGATAGTTTCTCTGCAAGTTTTCTAAGAGCTAAAGAAGCAACTCGTAAAGAGTGCAT
This sequence comes from Protopterus annectens, assembly GCF_019279795.1. Taxonomy (NCBI): domain Eukaryota; kingdom Metazoa; phylum Chordata; order Ceratodontiformes; family Protopteridae; genus Protopterus; species Protopterus annectens. The sequence continues at coordinate 369,872,977 of NC_056749.1, forward strand.
TTGGTATCATTCTATAAAGTATCCAAGATGTCACTAAAACTGTGAAACTGTTTCTGTACTTGCAGAGTCATTGCTTTCAGTCTGAGCTTGTGCCTTTGTTTCTATTTCTAGCTTCATACAAGCTAATCAGGGAAATGTATGACAAGGCGTTCCTTCTTTACGTGCTACAGTATGAAGTAAAATCCTGTACTTTGTATTTTCATATTCCCTTCAGCAGTACTTGACTCACTTGCATTACTTGGTGCACTGAATTTATTAATAAGGTGCACAATACTTTTTTTCCAGTTCCTTTTAACCTCAATACTTCAAAATTACCTTCATATATAATATTATGCCCTATGCCTGTATGATATTGAAATTCAGCATCTTGTTTAACAGTTATCAGCATTTCTTACTTACAATCTGATTTGTGTTCTTGTCCCATACCTTCTAATACATTTTCAGACTTTACTGCATGAGCTTTATTTACAGCTATTTGTCATGTTTCGTTTCTACAACATGGATTTTTTTTAACCCACACTTGGCTTTTCTTTTGCATATCTTCATAAAATGGTTCATTCTATCATAGAATCTTTAAAGATGATTAAAAGTAGGGCAGTGTATGATCTTATAATTATAGCCCCATGTTGTTTATGTGACTAGATTTTCAGTTTCACTATCATTCTGTCACTATACTCTTGACTTTTTTTTTGCCACTGTAGTCATGATGCAATCTCTTCTTATTTCTTGATTTTGCCTTTTTATTTGACCTTCATTGTATTTTCCACACATCCCTTTTCAGTTGTTCTATATACATATACAATTTTGATACAGTAAGGGTTGTTCCTCTTCAGCACTTTTGGAATGTATGGTTTCTTTTGAGATTAGTTGGATAAGAAAGCTATGATCATACACTGGAAATTATGTTCAAAATCATTATCTTTGAAAACTAACTCCCGAAGCATACAGTTCCAAATCTGTTATTGGCTGTGCTAGAACATAGAATTTATACAAAGTAATTAATGATCATAACTGAAGAATTAAGTATATAATCATCTAATACTTAGCTCTGCAATGTATAATCAAGTATAGCTTATATTTAACCTTACTGTAATGCTTCAGTGAGAGAGAATACGTAATCACTAGCTATACACTAAGTAGTGTAGTATATAAATGATGTACATATTCATTATTAAAAAGCTTTAACCCTGAACCTTTTTTAATACTTGTGTTGCCAGGGAGAAAGCTCATTTGTATTTCTTTTTATCTGCTAAAAAATAATTGGTGGTATATATATATATATATATATATATATATATATATATATATATATAAATATCTATATATATATATATATATATATATATATATATATATATATATATATATATATACATATATATATATATATATATATATATATATGGGTCTACTTCACATACCCAAAATACCAAATAACCAAAGACCAGATTACTGTGACAAGAACGCCAAAACTCCAAATAAACAAACTTCCAAATAGCTGACAAGTTGCAAAGGGTAAGTAACCACTGGGCCAACAAGGGGAGATTTACTCTCTTCCCCAGTGTAGTGCAATCTTGGAGTTGGTATATTTAGTTGGGGGAGGTGTATCCCCCCAACCTGTATAAGTTGAAGATGGCACAGTGTGTTCTCCGTGGGTTTTTGGCCCAGTGATTACTTACGTGGGGACACTTGTTGGCTATGTGGGCATTCATTTATTTGGAGCTTTGGCATTCTCATCTCAGGTCATCTGGTCTTTGGTTATATTGTATTTCAGGTATATACACACACACACACACACATATGTATATGTATATGTATATATATATATATATATATATATATATATATATATATATGTGCGTGTATGTATATATATATATATATATATATATATATATATATATATATATATATATATATATATATATATATATATATATATATATATATATATATATATATATATATATATATATATATATATATATATATATATATATATATGAGAGAGAGATATGTATATGCTAAATATAGCTAGGTTGCCCCACATAGACCAATTTTTACTTAAATAACCTGCTTATATATATGTGTGTAGGTATATATATATATATATATATATATATATATATATATATATACATATATATATATATATATATGTGTGCGTGTATATGTATGTATATGTATATATATATATATATATATATATAAGAGAGATATATGCATATGCTAAATATAGCTAGGTTGCCCCACATAGACCAATTTTTACTTAAATAACCCACTGTATTGTCAACACACTTAATTTGACATATACAGATGGCCAATGGATGTGTGAGTTTGACAGTCCCTAGGCAGAGGGATATGCCTTTTCCCTGGAGATTGTGCAATTCTAAATATATATACTCATTCTCACAAGGAAATAATTGATGTTTAGTCTTGTTTGAATTGCCAATGAGCTCTTGAAAGACAGACGGAGAAGTGTGAGCACACTATTAGCTACTGTCATACTGAAGGCAGGATGGCAAACTCCTCTTCTCTTGTGTCTTGCAATGTAAACAACACTCTTATCCTAGTACTCTCAAGTAAACTTGGATGCCTCATCCATTTATTTTACATAGCCAAGATGAATAAATCATAGGAATTACAAGAAATACAAGACATTCAGACCAGAGGTTGTGTGTGCTTTGCTGATAGCCACCATTAGGCTTTCTCTGACTTTTTAAGGAGGACAAGGCTTGTAAACACCCTTTCTGTGTTTTGGAGTATGCATACTGTTGTCTGTGCTTTAAGGCAGACAGTGAATCACAGTGCCTCTCATGCAAGAGGACTCTATTCCATGGCAATGGGTGACAATGGAACATCTCTCTCCATTTAATTTTATTTATTCCCTGATAGAAATTCATATCTCTTGTTCTAGTATTGGCTGTACTGCTAGACAGATCACGAAAAATAAGGTCTTGGATAAAGGGATCCCTGAGGGCATAAAGCAAGGCACTGGTCTCCCCTCAATAGTCTTTATTGCAATGAGTACAGAGAAAAACACTCCAGCCTTTGGTGACAGCTAAGATTTTTGCAGCCTGAAATTTATTTTGTCAGGAACCTCATCAGTCTTTCAAGTTTTTGATATATTTACTGAAATATTGACCAAAAGGTGCATTATATTCTGTAATGGATCTAACTAGGGCAGAGCACAAGGGAGCAGTAAATCACTTGGTTTTGGAAGAGATGCTATTGATGAGTCACTGAAATACTGAGGAGGACTTCTTAACTGTGGTCACTATTGTTACTACATGGTAATCAAAGGAGAAAGAGCCATCTACTCAAGTGCCCTTGGTCAGGATGACAGTCTCGTTGAAGAGGAGGGTGTCATTACTGTTGCAGGTGGTAGCAATTTATTGTTTTCCATGATACTACATTTCTTAGTATTTAGTTTGAACCCTCTCTCAGAATACCATGAGTTAATCATGATTAATATCTTTCAGCTCCTCTTAAAGGGAGTTTGTATCATTTGTTGATTTGACAGCTACACCCAACTAGAAATCACAGGCAAATTTAAATCTGACAGAGAGCCTTATTTTCTATGATGAGATCAGAGAAATAAATGCCAAAAAGAAGGGGAAGTATCACCTAATAAACATCAGTGGTTACCTTTTCTTTAATTGAGGAGGCATCACTGACCTTGACAACATGTATTCTGCCTTTGAGTAAGTTTTCAATCCATCTTACCACATAGGAATGGTATTTAAGGCTATTAACTTTCTTTTAATCCCATTATATGGCATGGTATCCAATGCTTTTGCTCGGCCCATGTAGGTAAGTTCTGTTTGGGTTCATATTTATTCCTTATTCTCCCTATAATAACTGATGTTTTGCCTCTCTCTTGTTCAAGAAAATTATGCACTAAATGTCTTCAAAGCATCTTCCTCTGCAACATACTTAAATGTGGCACATTGTACTTTTTCATGCTTAATAGCTAATGAAAGTACATTGAGAAAAAAAATAATAATTTCTGGATCCAAAAGTTTGATTTTTTTTAATGGACTAGTGATATAATTCTTTGTGGCTGTATTTGGAGCAATTATACTTCCAATCATACAAGTTCCTGAAAAAACAATGTTATTCTTTGCTTATATATTCCTTTCTCACATCATGCAGAATATGAAGGTTTGCCAGGACATTAGGCAAACAATGGCAAACAACACAGAAGCTGCGGATAAGCATCTTGGCACCACAAAGTGTTTCTAATGTGTTCTAAGAGGAGAATGGACCCCTTAATATACAGTACCCTTTAGTTAAGCATTCAGAAGTTTAGCGCTATATACCTCTGCTTACTACAGTATATAGGACAGAACTCTGCAAAGCTGTCTTGTACAAACCACTGACTCCCTTCATGCTTCATTATGGGTACTACAGGAGAAGCTTCTGCAGCCCATTACAGAAACTATGACCTGCTAGAGAAAAATAGTTAAAAGGAGAGTAAGAAGATATATTCTCAGGATTTAATCTTTCTATTCCTATCCCTCTCCAAACAGCCACACAAAGATAATTATCATCACTCAGCCCTTTAACATGCAGGCAAATAGCACTAAATAGAAAAATAAATAATTTTCCTTTCTTGCCACAATGAAAAGATCAGCACAGAGTTAGTAAGTAAAGTATTAGGCTTGCAGATTTAGTCTCATGCTGTCCCTGTCAGTCTAAATAACAGTTACTGCCTCTTGCTGGGGTCGGTAGTTCAATGGGGGGATTACCTTCAATGTGGAATGATCCAGATGAAGGGAAATATATACTTAATTTCACTTAGTATTTATTTCTTTTTGTTTTACTTACGTTAAGTTAGATATGTGTGTGCGTGTGTGTGTGTGTGTGTGTGTGTGTGTGTGTGTGTGTGTGTGTGTGTGTGTGTGCGTCCATATATATATATATAGTTATATATATATATATATATATATATATATATATAGTTATATGTTAGTAAAATGCTGACTGCCTACATTGGCCATCATTACTAGATCACAAATGGTAGAACCTCAGAGAATTAAAAATAAATAAATAAATAATGGTTTAAGAGGTGTGGGCAAGCCCTCTAGAGAATCCTCACACCCCTGCTACTTAATGTGTGACAAAAGCATTGGGACTCTGTGTGTGTGTGTGTGTGTGTGTGTGTGTGTGTGTGTGTGTGTGTGTGTGTGTGTGTGTGTGTGTGTGTGAGTGTGTGTGTGTGTGTGTGTATATATATGTATATATATATATATATATATATATATATATATATATATATATATATGTATATATATATATATATATATATATATATATATACACATAGGAGCCCTTCACATTGCCCACATTTTATAATGCCGACAATCATATGGCTGACACCATATGATCGACATTTGAAATGGCGACAATGTGAAACTGCCATCTCAATACAGTGCGGAATGGAAAGATTTCCATTCCTCCACTGTAGTGCGATCTCGAGTTGGTATATTAAAGTTTTGGGGGGGGGGTGCAATGGGGTGTAGCCCCCTGCTAGCAGTTTAAAGGAAATTTTATTTTCCTTTCTCATGCTCTACTTCCATTGTCAATATTTCAAATGTCGGTCATATGGTGTCAGCCATATGATTGTCGGCATTTTGAAATTTCGACTTTGTGAAGTAGACCCATATACATATATATATGTATATATATATATATATATATATATATATATATATATATATATATATATATATATGGTTCCCTATCAGAAGCCTGAAACACTATAAGCCTGAAAATCAAAATCCTGAAAACTATAGACTGAAAGTTCAAAATCCTGAAAGACCAAAATCCTGAAACTCAAAATCCTGAAAACACAAAATGGACATACTGACATCATTGTGGCTTTGCTATTGTTAGCCCTGTGGTGTTGGGTCATGCATTGGGTTCAGGTTGGTTTTATGTTAGGGTTAGGGGCGGTTTAAGTGAGTTAGGGTTAGGGCGCAGGTTAGGCATGTATGCAATAGTGACAAATATTGGGGTTAGGGGCGGTTTAAGTGAGTTAGGGTTAGGGCGCGGGTCAGGTGAGTGTGCGATAGTGACGGACCTTAGGGTTAGGGTTAGGGTCAGGGTCAGTTGGTAAATATTAATGTCTTTATAGTGACATATTAGCATTATTTGTGTTTTCAGGATTTTGAGTTTCAGGCTTATAGTGTTTCAGGCTTCTGATAGGGAACCATATATATATATAGATATACATATATAGGTCTATTTCTAGATTTCAAAGTTTCAAAACTTTGAATTTCCTCTGGTCGAGAACAAAGGATCGAATTTTTGAAATTTCAAACCCTTTAAATGGAGATCACCGTACAGCATGGTAAAGACCAGACAGCTTAGTGGGTAAGATCTTCGCCTTCCATGCACAAGGTGCATCTTCTCCCTGTGTCTCCGTAAGGTTTCTCCCATGTCCGAAAAACATGCTGAGTGTTTCTGTCTCAAAAGGCTCACAAATGAATGGAGCTGTGGGTAGCAGCACAGACTCTACATGGTGCCCCATAAGGAGAAGAGTTGTACAGACCAACCACTTTGTGCATCTACTGTGATGTGCAGTATCCTCAAGATAGGAGAACATGGATCACAGACTGCATGCCGTGGCAGGGCTAGCCCCTCGACGGTGTAAAATATGGCTTTAGGTGATTCGGTCATGTTGACTAATGTCACCAAAAATGGTCATGGGTAGTAACCGGTGATAAGTGGGTTGAGGACCCGGCTTACTCTGACCCACGCCAGGGATCCATGCTAACGGTGGGAGGGGTATATGTGCCCCTATTGGCAAGTGTGTGCCTGCCATAAAGCCCAGCAGCCCTGTGTCAATAAGCTACTGGCTGGCCAGTGTCTAGTTTCCCAGCCTGGGTTACCTGGTATAGCTCTGGTGAACAATAGCTGGATGTAAACACAACCAACCTGCCAAACGTGAACTGAGAATTGCTACGCTTAATGTAGGTTCACTAACAGGACGCAGCTTGGAAGTGGATGACATGATGATACGGAGGAGGCTGGACATCCTATGTACCCAGGAGATGAGATGGAAGGGCAGTGCAGCAAAGCCACTTGGCTTGGGATCCAGAGTCTACTACTCAGGTGGAGGGCAGGCTGGAAATGGTGTAGGAATTGTGGTGAGAGAGAGGCTTCAGAAGGCAGTAAGGGATATCATCAGAATTAATCACAAACTTATGGCAATCATACGCCAGTGTAATAGTGACAGGGCAGTATATATAATATCAGCCTATGCCCCACTGCAAAGTTGTGATAGTGAGGAAATAAGTGCATTCAGACAGCAGTTGCAGGACCTACTAGATAAAGCAGAACAACACGAATTGGCGTTGATAATAGGTGACTTGAATGCACATAATGGGACAGACAGAACAGGATATGAGGACTGCCTGGGTTCACATGGGTGGGGCAACAGAAATAATGAAGGAGAAGCCATACTAGACTTCTGTCTGGCAAAAGGCTTGAGAGTAGACAACACATGGTTCAGAAAGAGAGTCACAAGATCACATACAAGGGTAGTCAACATGCAACTCGGGTAGACTTCCTCCTAGTAAGGAAAAGGCACTGGGGAAGAATCTATGATGCAAAGTCATCCCCGTGCCACAACATAAACCACTAGTTGCCACAATCAGCTGCAAGCAGTGGTCAGAGAAGGCTCTAAGGTCAACACAGACCAGGCTGAAGACCTGGAAGTTGACTGGAGAGAAAGTACAACAGTTCAAGGAATTATTCAGGGCTCTAGCATCCCAAAAAGAGGAGGAAATAGGTAGAGTTGAAGAAGAATGGCAGATCCTAAAAACAGCATGTGTTAGGACTATAGAAAAGATATGTGGCCGAGCCAGGTATGGAAATAAGGTGCATAAAGAAAGCTGGTGGCTGAATGCAGAAGTCCAGGAACTCATCAAAAGAAAAAAAGGAGTGCAGGAAGAAGTGGAAAACAGAAAAGACTGACCAGGCTAGGAAGGACTACTGGGTGGCTAACAAAGAAGCTAAAAAAGAAGTTGCAATATAGGGCATCGAAGGCACTGTACCTACTTCTGGAAAGTGACTCAGTAAGGGGCACAAAGAAACTATATCAGGCTGAAAGGCAAAGGCAGAAAGATAAAGAAGATAGTCAGACACCCTTCATAAGGGATGCCAGCAACATCCTGCTCACCAGCCCAGAGGACATCAAAGGCAGATGGAAGGAGTATTTCCAGCAGCTTCTGAATGAAGAAAACCCCACAGAAGCTGAACTGTCCCAGAAACAGCCTACAATGAGAGAAGAAGAGGAGCCCACCCTAGAAGAAGTAAGAACAGTGCTAAGGAAGATGAAGTCAGGGAAAGCAGCATGTTCAGATGATGTTACAGCAGATATGATAAAGATGCTGGATGAGATAGGGGAGAAATGGCTCCTGAGGGTACTAATAGCAGTGTGGTGAGAAAGGCATATCCCAGATGACTGGAGAATAAGCATACTCGTGCCAGTGTACAAGAACAGAGGACATCCACAACTGTGGGCAGTACAGAGGCATCAAACTCCAGTGTGGTGGACCCCGACCATAAATAAGCTATACAACAGAAGGAAGAAACTATTACATGATAGAACAAACTCCCAAAAAGGGAAGGCATCCCTGATCAGTATTAGCAAGAAACTACGATCCCTCATAAAATCATCCAAGGCCAGCTTCGAAAGAAAAATTGCCAAAGACTCTAAAAATAATCACAAAGCCTTCTTTAGCTATGTCAATAATCTAGGTGGCAACTCTCAGATCTGCTCTGAGCTAGTGCAAAATGACAAAAAATACACTGAATCAACTGACATTGCCAACATCCTGGCTGACAGGTTCAGTGCAAATTTTACCCCCCCCAAAAGGGCCCATGTCCATCCCAGAAGAAAGTAGAGCCCCAGACATCATAGACACACAGGTGAAAACAGCCCTTTCCAAAGCCAAAAACACAGCATCAATGGGACTGGATGGTATCCCATGCTAAGTCTTACACGAGCTCCAAAATGAACTAACCCCTCACCTAAATTCACTGTTCAAACTCAGCCTTACCACAGGCTATGTACCCAAAGAATGGCATACAGCAACAGTTATCCCGCTCCACAAAGGTGGTGCCACAACGGATCCTGGGAACTATTGCATTATAAGCCTGACTAGCCTGGTCTGCAAAGCTATGGAGTGCATCACCATGGAACTCATTAACAGAGACATTGGGAACCTCCAGACACTGGACCCTACCCAATTCGGCTTTGTTAAAGGCAAATTTTGCCTCCTAAACCTAGTTGACATCTTTGAAACAGTTACCAAGGCCATAGATGAGGGAAAGGTAGTTCACACAACCTACCTGGATCTCACAAAGGCCTTCAACACCATTCCCCACTCTGGCATTACAGATAAGCTTACCAGCTTGAACATTAACCCCTATGTCACGAGATGGGTTGCCAACTGGCTCATGAACAGAACTCACATGGTCAGAGTTGCGGGTGCCATGTCCGACTCTAAACTGGTTACAAGTGGCGTCCCACAGGGCTCAGTCCTGGGACCCCTCCTGTTCGGTATATACTTCTCTGAGGTACAGGCAAGCACGGGAGGACTATGGCTGAACAAGTTTGCAGATGATTGCAAACTGGGGGCCATAATCGACTCTCCGGTTGACACAGACACCCTCCAGAAGGGTCTCACGAAGACGAATACCTGGTGTCAAAACCATGGCCTCAAGCTAAATGCCAAAAAGTGCATAGTCATCCCCTTTGGGAAAAACAAAGTGCCCATGAACTACCACATAGGTGGTAATCCACTAAGTACGGAAGATGTAATTAGGGATCTAGGGACCCAAGTAGATAGCAACCTCTCCTTTGATAATCACATTGCCAAAGTGGTTAGAAAATCCTTCTATGTAGCCCACCTAATCATAAAAGGGTTCACATCTAGATCAAGAGAGGTTATTGTGCCCCTCTACTTATCGCTCATCAGGTCCATAATAGAGTACAATGCCCTATTTGGGATGTACCTTACTCGACACCTGCAACAGCTGGAAAAACCACAGAAGTACCTCACCAAGAGGATTCTGGGCCTCAAACAGATGCCCTATGCAGCTCGACTAAAGAAACTCCAGCTCTATTCGGTTGCTTACCGCTTACTCAGAGGTGATCTCTGCCTGATGTACAAGGCCATGTCTAACCCAGAATTAATGGACATGCTCCACCTCAAGAAAACCAAATCTCTTAGAGCCACATGCTCTAGGGATTTAAACCTCAGCACAACAATAAATAGGACATTCTGGAGGGATAGATTCCTGTCCCAGAGACTTCCCTCGCACTGGAATAGAATCCCAATCTATGTTAGGCAAAGCCCCTCACTGACTCTCTTCAAGAGAAATCTTGACGAGTGGATGGGAAATCATAAATTTACCCTGGGATCACTTCAGTGGCCCTGCTGGACAGAGGCTCAGGAAACTAATCTAAAAGGAAGGCGAAAGCCAACACATTCTGGCTAGGCTTATAAATGCCCTTGGGCAGATAGCCTAGTACCTACCTATGAACCTATAACATTCAGATTGGATTCAGATCAGGATGCAGCACAACTGGCCTGATGTTTGCATTGAGACAGATACTTGAGAAGAACTAGAGATGAGGAGAGAGACCAACTGGGTATTCCTAGACTTGGAGAAAGCATATGACAAGGTCCCAAGAAAGCTGATCTGGGCAGTACTGTGGTGGATTGAAGTCCCAGAAACATTGGTAGAATTAGGGCAGGCTATGTACAAGAACCCAATGACTCAAGTACGAACAGTGTTCGGCCTCACAGAAGGGATCCCAGTGGGTGTGGGTGTACATCAGGGTTCAGTTCTGAGCCCACTGCTGTTCATACTGATAGTCACATTAGCAAACAGGTTGGGGGCGACGGATCAACAAAGCTGCTGTATGCAGATGATGTGGCAGTACAGGCAGACTCTGAGCTAAAACTTCAGCAAAGGATAGGAGAACGGAATGCAAATCTGAAGGCACATGGGATGAAACTAAGCACAGATAAGGTGGCGGTAATGGCAGCAAATTGGGAAAATTAGAAGAAGCTGAGAAAAGAGACAGAAGGGAAGATAGTGGAACAGGTAAACAGCTTCAAGTATCTGGGAGGAGTAGTTGAGGAGAAGGGTAGTCTGAATGAAGAGGTCAAAGCTAGAATCAGAGGGGCTGCAGCCAACTGACATAGAGTATCAGGTGTAGTCTATGACAGAAGAATGCCAAAAAAGCTGAAAAGTAAGGTGTATAAGACAGTGGTGTGACTGTATGGTACAGAAACCTGGGCAGTAAAGGCAGAACAGCTGAAGAAGCTAGAGGTGATGGAAATGAAGTGCCTGAGGAAGGTGGAAGGATGCACACTGTGGGACAGATGAAGAAATGAGAGCAGAAGCCAAAGTAGCTACAACTGCAGAAAAGATCAGAGAGAACAGATTACAGTGGTTTGGGCACATGTGTAGAAAAGCAGAAGACAATCTGGTGAGGAAGATTTGGGACAGACAGGAAGAAGGTAAGAAGAAGCGAGGACATCCAAGCAAAGAGGTGGATGGATTGTGTGAAAAGAGGATCTGCGACAGTCAGGCATGAGTGCTGAAGAAGGCAGGCATGTGGCACTGAATCGAGAGAGCTGGTGACATTTAACACGATGCCCCGACCCCGTGTAGAAAAAAATGGGAAAAAGGGAGGCTGATGATGATGACCGTACAGCATGGAATGGTATATTTACCGGTTTCCTTGTTGTAGTGTGATCTCGCAGTTAGTATATTTAATTAGCAAGGGGTGTGGGGAGCGCATAGGTGTCCTGCAAAAACATAAAAAAAAGACTTTTTTTGTTTTTATTTATTTTTTTTTATTTACATTTCAGAGTTTCAAAACTTCTGTCTTATGGTCTTGACCATAAGAAATTCAAAGTTTTGAAACTTTAAAATTCAGAAGTAGACCTATATATATATATATATATATATATATATATATATATATATATATATATATATATATATATATATACATATATATATATATAAATATATACACACACACACATAAATATATCTGTGTGTGTGTGTGTGTGTGTGTGTGTGTGTGTGTGTGTGTGTGTGTGTATTATATATATATATATATATATATATATATATATATATATATATATATATATGTTTATATACCTTTTTCTATAATATGATGTCTAAGCACTAATTTTTCTGACAGTTCCTTTTTTACAGGTATATATGTTTATAAAAAGATAACAGTATAAATATTAAATACTGAAAGATGTCTAAGCTTGTAGAAAAGATGAATTACCAACTGAATTATATAATACATTTAATAATTAAACGTTGCATGTGGCCATTATGTATTAAAACTGATCAGCTATGCTGTGCTTGGTAAGTATTCTCCATTCCTTAAGCTTTTAGTTTTCTACAAAGCCTAAATTATCTAAAATGAAATATCTACAGAATTATGCAATAATCACAAACCAATTCCAGTATTAATTATTAACAGTAAATAATATAGCTATCCATCCTCAACCCCTTTTTTCCCATTTTTCCTCATGGAGTCGGGGTGTCACTTCAACAGTGACAATCATCAAGAATCAACGTACATATTCTCAAGACCAGACATTATACATTCAGTGAAGAAGCTGTCTGGCAAACTAAGTAAGGCTGTTAAATAGCCTGTAGTTATTAGGTATTTTGTGTAATATGAGAAAAAAATATACTATGTTTTTTGTTTCTTGTTTGGCAGTTCTATTCTTTTTATCTAATTAAAAGAGAGGCATTATTCAGTTTACAGAATGCCCATTTTTATTAATAGTTTACTTATATATAACTGGAGAAACCTTGCAACACTTTTCCTGTTTAAATTTCTTTCTCCAGCTTTATTTGTTCAAAAAACTGGAAATTTTCCTAAAAAAGAATACAACATAATCAAGCAATCAATGGCAATACATTTACTCGTTCTGAATTAAATATGTCATCTCTGTGAGTGATTTAATATTGACAGGCTCCTTTTCAACTAATATAGCTGAAGTGTTTTACAATGAAGATGCCAAAGCATAGTGTGTTATAAAATCCATAAATAAAAAAATCAAGTTTTAATGTTAAAAGGCACCACCACTGGAGCTAGAAGAACAGATGGTAGCATATTTAAAACATGTAGGCTGTTTTCTCCACAACAGTAGCATTTCCATTCATTATATCAGTCCAAAATGTAGCCAGTTAATCTAGATAATTTAAACATTCGTAATTGGTAAGCTTTGCCCACTCTGTTTTTCTTTCCTTTCTAACCACAGCCAGCTTAATAAAACTGATGGTACTTCCCAAATCAACTTTCTTATTTGCCAATATGATTCATAAACTTGAAAACAAATTTATTAAAATCAGTACAGACTTTTCCAGAAATTAATTTGGCATAGAGAATACTAAAAACACACTGATATGTCTTGGTTAGGTTAAAACGAAATACAGGACAGCTTCTGGACCATTTCCCTCCAAGAAGTACAGAATTATTAAAATGCCATTTACTCTAATTATACATGAGACCATTTTAACGATGCTCCCCACTGAGATACCATTATTTTTTTCCGTAAGTTAAGAAATCTGAAATCCTGCAGGCAGGTTAAAAAGCTCATTCTGACCTTAAAAAAACAGAAGATTCAGAAGATGATGACAGCATTTCATATTTCAAGAAACAGTACAGCACCGCTCCAATCATAAAGTTATATATTCAAATTCTTAGATTTGACTGCCAGAGTAAGTTCTTTCATTCCTACTCATGGAGGGAACTTTTTAAGACTGACCGTGATGCACAAAGAATTACTTAAATTTACAAATGACACAGACAAATGTAATTGTCAGTAAAAAATAAGATGGCAGAGCTTTTAAATGAACATTTAAAATGAGACATTTGAATATACATAAAACAGATAGAAATGATATGAACAGCTAAAAACATGCATCTAATAACTTCTAATGATTTAAAGCATTTTTATTTTGTTTATATACAGAGTGTAACATCATTCAGATACTGGATTTTATGATAGTTTGTTAAAATATTTTTTACAAGCTTGTTCTTTACATTCTCACCTGTTGATACAGAATACAGGCATTATGAAATTCACAGTCTTTTGCAGTGTTTAGCAAAAGCATTTTTGCATTTTTCTTCTTAATGTCATAATCATGTTCATGCACCATACTACTTAATATATGTGCAGTACAGCCTAGATAATATGAGTTACAGGCAAAAAAAATATTTATCTATATCTATCTATCTATACATATCTATATCTATATATATATATATATATATATATATATATATATATATATATATGATATTACATGTGTAATGTCTTCCTGGTCTATATCTCTGTGTGCTTTCTGAATTGTAATACCATGGAGTATTAGCAATGTATCTACAGTATATATACATACATACCACATCCATATATATATATATATATATATATATATATATATATATATATATATATATATATATATATATAGATATATATATATAGATTCATTTCATAATCTAGAAATACTGAAACATCAAATTTCAGCATCTCGAAACTATGAAACCGAATCCACAAAACCCCGAGCCTAAAACTGAGAAATTCAAAACACTGAACAAACTGCATACACTACACCATACATACACCACAACACCCACATCACAACATAAACAAACAAAAACTACACACATACACAACTCATACGCACATAAGCTGGGGGGCAAGCCTCCCTGCGCCCCCCACATTCCCCCTACTTATATATACTAAATCTGAGATCGCACAAACAGGAAATAAAAGCAAACTTACACACGCACATTCTCTAGTCCCTCACACACACATCAAACATATCAGCACACTCAAACACACTCTAACCCCCACTCAAATTCCTTATACAACACTCACTTACCTGACATAACACCTAGATCCACACATGGCACCACACACCATAAACACACAATCCCGGACATCACGTAGCATAAGGCCATAACCGCAAATTTGAGATATTCGAATTCGCGATTATGAACTTTTGCTCTTTTAAACATTCAGGTTTATAGTCTCAAGATACTGAAATTCGACATTTCAGTAGTTCGAGATTATAAATGGCTCCCATAGATATATATATATATATATATATATATATATATTCATATATATGTATATTTTATGTTTCTTTTTTCTTTGCTATTATTTTGACTTGCACTACCATTGATGTGTTTACTAACATAGCAAATCAATATCAATTTAATACCAATTTTTGTAGTAGGTGCGCATATTTCCAAAGGTATTTACATTTTAAACTATGCTGTGCACTCAAATATACTACTTTGTCTGAATTATGCCTTTAATAGTATGAGAGTCTGCACTCAAGGTCAACACCAAGTTTGTGGTATGTGCTCCAGAAGAACGTTGTCTCTGCCCTGTAGATAATCTGTATCATCAATTTCTCTTTTCTCCATTCATGAGGATAACCCCATCAAACTATTAATTAAAGTGAGGACATTTACAGATTCTGTACATTGTCTTACACTTCACATAGCCATTGTATCAGGCACTTATGCTTAATGAGGTTTCATTGCCATGAAATTAGATAAACAAATTACAAATAAATAGAAATTTCTGACTATGGACAGAAAATAAGTAATGTGCATCATCTTTTATGAATGGTGCACAGTATGTTTCAGGGGCATAATAATGGTACATTTCTAAACAGCACTCTGCATTCTCTTATATAAATGGCACATAAAACACGCTGTGGGGTGTGCTGATAGTGCACAGCATGGAGGCACTATGTATACTCTTCAATGAACAATACACATTGTGCCTCGCTGGTATATTGAGAGTGTCAGTTGTTCCTTTCCACTTATTAAAATCATGCCTGAAGTCACTGCAGCTCAGTGATAAATCTCCTTTCCTCACTTCACTCTTCCCTTTAATATAAACACTGAAAAGTACCAAGAAACTAGTGTTATAAAAAGCTGATTCACTGAGTGACCCAGTAGATGGTAAGAACATATCTTTGTTACTTAAATCAGTTACTCAATGTTCTTCAAGTTTATACTGGAAAGTTTTTTGTGGAAATATATGCATACAGTGTTTGTGATTCCGTATAAAATCCCCAAGTATAGTAAAATGACTTCTTCAGTCTGTTGGAGATGAGGTAAAGATGTCAAAGCCAATTGGACACACATTTATGGATTGTGAAAAAGTAAATATATATTGGGAAGAAATAAGTATGTTTTTAAGGGGTTATTTTATTTATTTATTTACATTTGTTTACATGGAAAATCTGACTAGGCAAGAAGCTCATTATAGGCAAGGCCTGGGAAGAAAAGCGCCACAGAAATATAAGCAAAATAGAATAATTAGATGGTACAACAGTATACATATAGTAAGATGCAGAATACACATCTAGTTAGTCTATAGAAAGAAGTATTCAATACACTTTTCTAGTAGATACAGGTTCAAAACAAAAAACACACAAGCATTTCAGTAAAGATCACTGCGAGAAAAATAAAATTTGTACCGTGTACATATTAAATGATACTTATGAACAAATGAGATTTCCTTTATACACACATGCACACACACAAACACACACACACACACACACATATATATATATATATATATATATATATATATATATATATATATATATATATATATATCAATATACATATATATATATATATATATATATATATATATATATATATATATATATATATATATATATATATATGGGTCTACTATACTTCATCGAAGAAACACTTCATCGAAAAAGAACAGTAGACCCACACTTATGCCAAAGTGCACTTAACCAAAAGTGCACTTCCGTGAAGAATGGTTCAACAAACCGTTAAGGAACACCAAAACAATGTTTTTGCCCCCCTGCACCCCCCACCCCCTACTTTAATATACCAACTCCAAGATCGCACTGCAGTGGTGAAACAGGTAAATTCCCTTTTCCCCACTGTAGTGTGCTTTGGCAACCCAAGCTGTGATGGTAAAGGCAGTAAAGGCAGACCAAGTGTGCTATGCAGACTTTTCTGGTGGATATCCTTATTAAAAAGTGTTATTCTTGGCTTGAAATAACTATAGGGAGAAACTGGACCATAGCAGTGGTTTTATTTGGCAATGCTGCAGTTGCTAGGGGGGACCCGAGCTACGATGATAAAGGCAGACCAATTGAGTTGCGGGCATGCACACTGAAAAGGGGCTGGGGAGAGCTTCCTCACCATGAACAGGCCAAAAAACTATTTAAAAAAGTCTTATTGTCTGATAATTGTTCTTTAACATGATCTCTAATACTAATTAATGTTCCACTTCCTGTGTCTGTAAAAGCCAAGGAGCTAAAAATGTTTTGGGTTCTCTTGGCAGTTGCTAGAAAAGTTATTACAAAAAACTGGAAATCAAACTTAGTTCCTACATTCAAAGAATTTATAAATTTAACAGCAATGCTATGTAAAACTGAAAAATCTTGCTAAGACTTTTAGTGGTTGGAATAACCTTGAAACATTGATACTGAAATACCAAGACTCTTGATATGTTACTACTGTAAGATTACCTTGATGATTCAATGTATTCCTATCATTGTATAACAATATGTGAAATTGAATTTTCTTCGTTCTGTGTATATATTGTAAATACATTAAATTAATTTAAAAAACTTATATAAAAAAGTTGATTCTGTTTTTTTAATTCTCTAAACAATTTCATACTGTAAAACAAAATATGCTGCCTGTGAAAATGTATGCAAATTTACAAAAAACAATGGAGAGAGACATTTACTATAGCATAATAATTCCATAATTATCCAGTGCTCTGGACACCTAGTTAAAATCACACACTCCAATTACAAAGCTGTCACTTTATAACATGTGCAAGTGCTGTTTTATGTATTATTACTACTGGTAATTTATGTGCACCATGCATTTCTGACATCAAAAAATACAGGGTCCTTCGATGTTATAAGGGTGCATTTGTTTGCACTCCTGGCAGCATGGCCATCATTTGCCAGTTAGGGTGCTGCAGTCTTATAACAAAATCAGCTGTTACATACAGGCAAAATGATTGATGAAACTTTTACCTGATGTGTCTGTATGGTTGTGTATGCATATGTTCATGTGTGTTTCTACATGTGTCCCTATGGGTGTGGATTGATGTGTTACATGAATTATAATGAGTCAACAGCATATCATGGAACCGTATGTGTGTGCATGCGCATATGTATATGTATATCTGTGTGCATACACAGCTGTGGGAGCAGTAGTGGTGACAGTGTGGTGCTACAAAAATGTTAGCTTTCTGCTCGAGAAGTAATGCAACAGTGATGTCATTTTATTTCTGGATAGGTGCTGGAGGGGTTTGCTTCTATAGCAGCACAGTAGACTGTCTTCAACTGACACAAATCTATACATGGAATGCAGTTTAGATTCCGTTGACTGCACATTTACACTCAGCAGCAGATTCCAAATTGCTTTACCACTCATATTCATGCTGTTCAGTTCATTTGTATAGGTAGTGCCCAGTATTTGTCTGCTGCTCAGTATTTATGCAGCTTCACTGCGCAGCCATCTGAACTGGAAGTTTGCATTTACCATGCACTTCTCCATGAGATGGATTATTTGTGTCTCCACTTCTCTCACTGTATTTCAGTAATGTTTATGGTATTATTATCATTTTTATTTTAAGCATCACTGCTGATTATTTCATGAATTGGTTCACAGTTTTTCCTGGATGAAAGTTATAAAATATTAATCTTGTATGGTTCACTATCAAATGAAGATTCAGCAGACAGCTTATTTCTGCTGATAACCATATTTATCTTTTGAAATTATGCATGGCAAAAACAACAGTTATCTTTTTTGTATCCTAGATCTCAATTTTTTTCCAAAAATATATCCTTACAGAGAATATAGGAGGCATCTTTATTGTTAGCAAAGCAACAGCTGCAATTAACATAAACAGCATGGTATAATTGTTCTTGTGTGCTAATTTGGAACAGGATAATCACAAAAGTAATATGTAAGCATGCTATATTATTTGGCTTAGTGTTAATATTAATGTGCAGATCTAAGTTTCTACTAACATCAAAGGAAAACATATTTGGGATGGAAGACCTTTTTTAGCTCTACAAACAGTCATGTAATATATGTTGGGCTGTGGAACCAATTTGTTTACTTTGTAATGTGGTTTTGGTAAGCACACATTTGTGTAGAGTTAATGAATACATTATTCTATTCAGACAATCAGATACTAGATAATGTGCTACTGACATTTATTTATGGAATAACATAATTTATCTGCATGTCAGTATCTGACAAACTAAGAGCATTAAATTATTGCTAAATAACTTATTTATGTTTATGTCCTGGCAAACCAGTGACTTTGGAAAGGGGTGATGCTAAACCACATGGACTGGACAGTAAACAGACCTCTCAACCAATCAGGGACAAATTTCAACAGAATCAGGGACAAGTCACAAAAAATCAGGGACATTTTTAAAATATTAGTGCTATTAACTTGAAACATTGACAGAATCAAAGCATATGAATTAATACACATTTTCTGAAGTAAAAGAAGTCTATAACTCTTAATTATTGTCATTATTCAGTAAGTGTAATTCACCACCTTTCCTCCAAAAGTCACTAGTTTTAGGAGGGATTAAGAGGGATAGAGCTAAAATTTGAGTCAAAATCAGGGACAGTTGAGAGGTAGGACTGCTTTGTTATGAAGTGCTTTTTTTTTCTAAATTGAGGATGTACCTAGTATGCAAACATCGCAACCAAAATCTGCAAAAAAAAAATAAAAACATTCATGTATGCATATAAAAGTAAATAAGGTTTATTCAGCAGCCATTTGTTCCTCAGTGCTTCCCATGCAGGTGAAGATCACTATTACCGTTTCAGCTGCATCATAGCTGGAGAACGTAAACACCTCACTAGTTCAGGATGAAACAGTCTAAAAGAAAACTGTTGTTGCACTATGCCTTTATATGCCATATCTCATATTTAGCCTTACTGGGCTGCATTAGTACATCATTAAAACAGTGCCACTTTTGTAAAACTCAAAAGGAGTTACAAATCCACATCTCCATGTCATATCCCTTACGTCACCCTTTTTATATTAAATGTATCAACATTTTTCCAAGGGCACTGATACAGCAAAAATGTTAAGTACATTACCCACAAGTCCAGAGCACTCTTAGTACAAATGTATCACCTAAAGATTCTCAGCATCCAGCAATAAAGGATAAAGTTGTCTAACTACTCCGCATTCTATTCTGTGGATCCTTCCAAAACACAGCAATAAAATCCCACGCAATAAAACCTAAAACCACACTGCATGTTTTGCTACAAAATGTCACAAGTCATTCACCATTGTGTCAAACTGAGATCCCTAAAAAGTCTAGACTAGAACACAGTATTGTCAATTGACAACTGGCATGTGCCCTTTAGATGCAGAATAACAACAAATGCCCTTATCTAATGTCATACATTAAGTTAATTATTCTAAGAACCCAAAAAGGTGACTAAGTTTTATTGTTTACATCTCTGCCATCTGGAAATTTTTGTCAGTCTTTTTAAGCCCCATAGTACCCTGTATATTATCTAGTTAAAGTGTCCTTGTATTAGATATGAAAATACAATTGTCCTTATTCCTTTAATTTTAAATTTAAAAAGATGTGGTTAAAACTCATAAACATTCTATGCCATAGTAAAGGACTATGTGCCAAATATAATATTTGCAAAGGCATGTTTTTGAGTTAGGGAATTCTGAAAAGGGAGTGTGCACCTCGAGCAGGGAATGCACAGAAATCACACTAAATCAATATGCAAATGAGGTTACTACCATTGTGACTCAAAAACCATGATTTATGAAGCCATGCTCTGAAGGACAAGGATATAAATTTAAGGGCAAACAACAGCAGACATTACTGAAATGCCATCAGGAGAAGTAACACTTTAACATATTATTGCTATTATACAGAAGTAGTGGTGGAAGCTACCACTGCAGCAGGAGCAGCCTGCCATCCAGTCACATCACATTGCTATGGTAGATGACACTTTAGGCCTTAGATTCTGTACTCTGCCCTAGGGCAACCTGACATTCAATCGCATGACTTTGCCCTGGTAGATGACACTTTAGGCCTTAGATTCTGTACTCTGCCCTAGGGCAACCTGACATTCAATCACATGACATTGCCATGGTAGATGATACTTTAAGGCTTAGATTCTGTACTCTGCCCTTACAAGACAGGAGCAGATGGGCAGATTTCAAATGGATGACCAGATATTGGGTGAGTTATGTTATTTGTGTCAGTCCATGGAAGTGGCTGAAATGAGAGATAAGTTAATACCTCTACAAACCAGGGTCATGTCTACTGTTACAGTAATGGAAATAAACACCTTTGAAAGGTCTACACAAGACAAAACAGACATGGCCCAGGCATTGTCAGTTGCATCTTGCAGCAGCTTATGGATTGTCTGTTGGCCCATGTAGACATTAAGATATAAGGGTCCTTCAACTTTGGATGGAAGGATCCCTATAATATAATAATTCCACTCAGTCTCCCACCTACCAAGCATTCTTGCTTCAGTGAGAGGCACATATATTCATACAGATGCCAGTTTCTAAAGATGCCTATGTATAACTCACCTGGCATATGTTCGTACTGCTTGGTTATCTCCATTGTAGCATGGTATCACAGACCTCACATTATAGATGTGTCAGCTCACAACCTCCTTCCAAAGTCAAAAATACAAGTGCTCTATACTGTGGATATGAAGTGGGACTTGTACCCCATGGATGACTGATAGTGGATGTCCCCATACCGTCCTTGCAGACACCTGGCCAAGAGGCCTACAGTCATCCCTACTGCATGGTCGGAACATCAATGAATGCATCTTTGGCACACTCCAATTCACACCTGTAAATACTTGCCAGATGTTTATGCTCTGCTGCATACTGTAGTACATGATGCTTGAGAACCTGGAAGCATCTACGTCACATGATCAAATGCTCATTTGAATTCATCAGAAATGGCTGATCACAACTGACTGAAAACACTTTGACTGAAAACTCATTTGACTGAATAGCAATTGAAAGAAAACATTCTATGCAACAAATATACTATAAAAAAAACTTTTTTGCTGGGGGCAAGCTCCCCTGCACCCTCTTTGTTTTTTTTTTTATCATCCACAGCCATTATGCAAGAAATAATATCCAACAGGGTGTGTAATGATGCCCAGTGGTGCTCTGAGGCCCATTTTACCCCTTTAGGCATAATTGTGCTTAGAGAATGGACTATCTATTAAATTGTTTTGTATTTGTTTTATTTGTGTGTTTTTAATTAGTATATACTTTTTTATATTTTTGATGTAAAATAGTTCATCTACTTAAAGTTTTAAACTTGCTTTAGCATATGTACTTGCTGTTAAAATAAGTAGTTTACATTCAAAATATAAGATCCGTAAGTATTTAATATCTGCACGTGCACACACATACGCACACACACATACCCCCCCACACACACACATTCAGAAGCACAGACAGTTTGTCAACAGACATAACCTGCACATTAGCACCCTTCTGGAGACATTTGTTGTCCAGTCAAGGTGATGATGCACAGATCGCCTATTCTCTATTTATATATGCTAACTCCACTATCACAAAAATCTGGAGAAAAGAAAAATAAATGCTGCATACAGTGAACCAGTGTTGCCTGATGCACAAATAAAATACTCTACATATCTGAGGGAACGACATGATGGTGGCCATTGCCATTCCACACATACTCTTCTAGACTCACTTTCCTAATAACTCCTGTGATTAGAAATGGCAACATCACATACTGTTTATAGACTTCTGCAGTTTAATATCAAATGGGATTCAGCCAAATGAGGTTTCACTCTCATAGGATCATAGTCTTATACTAGGCTAATGGCCACCAGGGTCTTTACAAGCCTAGCATTACAACTCAGCCCAGTTTTGTCCCAGAGTTCCTTGGATACTTATATGATAGGTTAGTAAAGAGGTAGCTAAGGGTTATGGGGAGGGGTATGATAGTTGGGGATTAATTTACTTACTGTCAGCCTCTCTCCATCACAGAAATGGGGGCCAGACTGGGAGTGAATGTGTGATTTCCAATACAATGATCAAGGTTTATTTTGAGTCAGAGATTAACTCTGCTTCATGTAGATGGGGGCTTTATTCTCTAGCACAGGGATCCTGTGAGACACACATCAGTCCCTGAGCAGGTGCTATTTATGTCAAAGAAAAGTTCACGTCCTTATATCTTGTGTTTCTGGAGCTGTTTGTCTTGTAGATGTGCAAGAGATCCATCAGAATGAGATCTGAGAATGCCCCATATGCTAGGCATAGATTGGAGACAGAGTACAGAGATGGGACCTTGATTCAGTCAAATGAGCATTCAATCAAATAATGATGGTTAGTCAGATAACAAGGACAAAGCACCCTCCCCATAACATAGTGCCGACCAAGGATATCACATTATGCAGATGAGGCTCACCATCATCACATAGGTCTTAGAATGAAAGTAATAAATGATGATCATTATAGAACCAATATCTAATTAAGTAATGAACAATATGCAGTGCAGAACTAATGCAGGTTACCATAAACATATGTAACTCTATTAATACTGCACTTTCAGTTGTACAGTTATAACATATGTCATATAAATATTACAATGTGATCAGAGTATAGATGTCATTATTTCCCAAGCTAAGGGTACATGGAAGTGGCTACTGCAGGGCAAATGATACACACAGGTCAGGACCTCACATTTGCCCACTAGTCCTGGCATTCCTGCCATCTCACCTCAACCTCCAATAGATATAGCTGGCAAACATGTGCTGCAGAGACATGACCGCCAACACCCAAGATGCATCCTGATATGGGAATGCAATGATTAGACATGATGCCTGCTGTGGGGAGGATGTCCCCTTGCTCCCAGGTGTAACCATGATGATGGTTTAACAGACAATGACTGTAAGTATGATATAGTGGTAACAGGGGACAATGCTGCTGTCTGTCCCAGGGAAGGTAAAGCTTGGAGACAGCTGTCCCTCAACAATGTTGGACAACAATTGTACCACAATATGGAAAGACTTATTGAAGTCACACAGCTCCTGACAAAGCCTGTCTATGCAACTGGTACATAGCATTATTACCCTAAGTAACTAACCATGACTTTAGTCTGGCTACACATGGTACACCTGTACACCAAATCTCAGAAAGTGCATAAATTGCTCCACGAACACTGCTGCAGTAACATTGCTGGACCTTGAGTGGATATTCTGCTGGCAGTGCATGACCTTATCTAGTTTCCTGAGGTGCAATCTCATCCCCTATCCATCCACTATTCCCCATGTGACAGAGAACCCCAGTAGTCTGCATGAGTGCTTCATCAGGGGCTGGATACCAGATATGACCTAAATGTGAACTGAGCCCCCCACCCCCAAGTGTACATACACATTTCTGTTATGGAGACAGCAGAGTAGTGAAGCCATCTACAGCCAGTATCACAGTCCATTCCACATGCCTATTACTGCAAGTGTCATCATGGCCAGCACTGGTTACAGACTCACCCATCTCTGGCCATTTGTCTGGCATTAGCAGAACAGGCAGATGCAGAAGCCCTCCATGTATCTCTGCTAGGGAAGTGCCACTCTACATCATAAGAAGAGAGTTAGGGGAGGGTGAGCCAGACCTTTAAAAATATATAATGTATAAGATATATTAGTGTGCCTTGAAGCTCAAACATATACCAACACAGAATATATTAAAAAAGAACTATAGATATCCAGCTATGCAGATGTATTAGGCTGATATAGCTGACAGATGCAGGGGATAGGCCCATGTCTCTTCCCCTTGCAAAAGAAACATACAACCATTGCCAGCCTGCTGTAGAACACAGAAAAAAAATGATAACAGTACAGTCAGTGGTGCCTGTGGATACTAGTGGCACTCATCTGTAGTATTAGAAGCACCCCTTCATCATTATCAGGTATTCCAAAAAGTGAGACATCATCTGCAAAATGCAACATATAATAGAGGTGGCACCTTAGGCAAAGGCAGACTTAAGCACATGTGCCGTCTATTTTGCTTTTTTTGGTCATGTCTCTGACCTTTATGTGGCATTCATGCATAATGTAGCCACAGCTGCCAAAAGCAATTATGTTAACTGCATTACCAGTGTATCTTCCCATGGGCTCTACCATGACAAATGAGGAACATGCCATTCCTCCTGACAGTACCCATAAGTGGAACTGCCTCCTGGGATGTGAAATTCAGTTTACTCATTTTACCAGTCACTGCAACAACAAAGAGAAAAAAACAAAGGCGGTGCACATTACTGTGACATACCATCTATGTAAAATAACAGTGGTAGGCACACAAACAGGTCTATATTAAAGTAAATGTGCTTACTGTTTGTAATGGCCAGAATCAGCAAAGTAGTGCGCTATTTGCAATACAGTGTGTCATCAACAATGGTGGAAAATTAAACATGGATGCCTACAGTTATGCTAATAAGATTTAAATATGGCCACACGTATATGTAATTATGAATTGTGTACCAGCATCGCTTTGAATCTCAACGCTTGTAGTTGATGTAGAAGCACACAAAGTATAGTGGATTTGACATGTGATGTTAACAATGGTAGATAGGTAAGTTATAAGTCATTACCAGAAAAAAATTGTAAAGGAGAGAAAGTTAAACAGACTTCTCATCTGCAGATGGATCATAGGATGGCTGTAAAGGAGAAGGATGACATGCCTGGACTTCTTAAATTTAAGGGAGTCTATGCACATATCCAGAGGGATTCACAGTCATCTATCATCCTAATACTAGTTTATAAATGTGCATTTGATAAAAAATAAATGAAGATCATATGCTACAGACAGGGATCACTTTCTAAAAGTTTCCAGCATGGCTGCCTATTTTATAACTCACAGATATTGCGATGGTACAAACAGAAATATGGACTGAAACTGAAATATACTGTACTATGCATCCAGATAATCTATTATAAGAAAATAAGGTTGGGAAATACCTCTCAGCTGTCCAGATTTTTGCAGAATGTCTTGATTTTTGCCTCAAAATTTTGGTCTTATCTACTTCCAGGATAGTTTGAATTTAGTGATGCCTGTTATACAGAACACATGGACAGAACCAGGCCGCATAACAAGGGGTGCATAGCAGAAACGCAAGGACCAGGGAATTCTAAGCTGGAGATAAGGGGTTAGTTTTGTCCCCTCTGCAGAAAAGACATTTTAAGTAAATAGCAGGGTCCATTTGAAATTCTAGAACATTAAATGATGTAAGCTGAAGGGTCAGACAGACTTGTAAGAGAAATGCAATACAAAGCTACAAAACCAGAATTTAATAACTGTGGATGGATACAAATGTAAACTCTGTGTTTGTATTGCTAATAAACAACATACTATACCAACTAAGACCAGTGGCGGCTGGTGACTTCAAATCAAAGGGGGGCTGCAGGAGACAGCTGAATGGGTGGGGTCAATCGGGAAGGGTGTGGCCAACTAGAAAGGGGAGGAGCTATGCTCAAAACCACAAAAACTAACTTTAATTAAATATGCTGCCCTGGGTGGCAAACCATCATTATGAGAGTCCAATCAAGACAAAAATAAGTGTAGAAGAATAAAAATATTTCAATGCATTGGCTGCATGACAGCTTACTTAATATCTAGATGGAAACAAAAGGTTGTGAGGCATGAAAAAATAAATTACTTTTTAAATACATTACTGGAATGCCAGTCAAAATCAAGTACAAGAAAAACCAGAAGCACTTTAACTCAAACCACTTCTCCTTGCACTGCAGTTCTAATTATAATTTATATTCAGCTTTATTAAAGTACCAAGTAACATGCTGAAAGTAGAAATCTCTGTGATGCCCCCACTTGTAAAAATGTTTCTTATCCAAAAAAGACCTGCTGCCTGACAACTATCTACTTGTTTTCATGGGGAAAACATGTAAGTAAAAAATGAAAAGCAAACAAGAAACAAGCTCAAGATACATTGCTTAAAGGATTACTGTACAGGTTATGGACCACACATGATTGGCATTCTGTTTAGTTTAAGGGTAAAGTCTGTAGAGATGACTGGAAGTATCCAACAAGTGTAATGAGCTTTTTAAAATAATGGAATCCTGTCCTTTAATACCCAAGGCTTATACATTATCTGGTCAAGTATTCTCTGCATGGCAACAACAGAAAGGCTTTCAATGTTGACAATTCTTTAACAGTATGCTTATTAAAGCTTACTTGCATCTTATGATCTCTGACAAGCTTACCTTATGGTCATTAAAGCATTGCTACTTAAACACAGAGCAACAGGCACTTTGAGTAATAAGCATAAATCAACAGTACAAAAACATGACAGAAACCAGACCTTTCTGCAAAATCAAGGACAGATGAAAAGCCACTGTAGTACTTGTGTCTACCTTGGATGGGGGGACACACTGCACATTTACACTGCATAACTACTCCTTGCCTTGCTTGGACACATCCAGAGTCACTATATGGAGGAGTGGGGTGCAACAAGTATGTCACAATTTGAAATGTCTCTGGCTGACTGTGATGGCCCTGACACATTTGTCATACCTCTCAACCTCAGAGCAAGAAATCTGGACAAAGCCATACACAGAAGTGGGACAAATGCCCAAAAATAAGGACAATTTTTAAATATTGCTCTAATAAACTTAGAAAGATAATAGAATAGGTCTTGCATTAGTATGACTTTTCTGAAGGGTATAAAATCTGAAACTCAAATGTCTGTCATTATTTTCTAACTTCAATCTTTAGTGATTTGTCACTAATTTGCCAAAAAACACAATTTTATGAAAAATGGACCAAATGTGATGCAAAAATATAAAATAGCCACACAATACAGCTAGGAACCTGTCAAAGAAGGGACACTTTAATATTAGTACTGCTAACTTGAGCAGCTGACAAAATAAAATAATCTACATGCATTTCAAGTAATCTATAACTTTGATTATTACAGTTATTTCTTAATTGGAAACCCTCCATGTTTTCTTCCAAAATTGTCATTTTGCGGAGGGATTATTAGGGGGAAGAGCAACATTTTGAGCCAAAATCGGGGACAGTTGAGAGGTTGGCTATGCCTAATTCTATAAAGCAATTTATTTGCATGTAGCTCTCAACCTGTTAATGCAGTAAATCTGAACAAGGCCAAATATATTGGGGGAACATATAAACAGTATTAAAAATTGCTCTTGTATAAACTGAGACAGTTGATAGAATAACAGTTCTTACTTTAGCATGCATTTTTCTGAAGGTTATGAAGTCTGAAACTCAGTGTATCATTATTTAGTGACTTAATTTGTAAATGATTTGCCAGAAAACAACAAATTTTATGAAGAACAAACCAAAAATAAGAAGCAAAAATCTATTCATTCTTTGAAAATCTGGATAGTTGGGAGGTATAGTTCAGCTGGGCCTGTCTGAGTTTGCTGCCCTTACCTTGACAAAATCATGGTTGAATGGAGCCTCTGCAGCCATTCCAATGAACCATTACTTGGCTATTTCACTCCATTTACCATAAACACTAATGTGCATACTGTTTTACTTCTGTGATGAGTTGGACTTCATTTGAAAGTTTTATTTTGTATTTTACAGCACAAACACTAAGTCATCTACTAAACAAAGCAATGCAGTCTCACAATGAAAACTTAGCATTAAAACTTCTCTGCCCTTGAAACTCACATTCATTGAAACAGCATTGAAACCCACATTCAAAGAAAATACATTTTGCCAGTGGCAGATAAAGATTAATTTTGGGCTGTTTTCAAATCATAGGCCCCTTGCATATGAAACATACATGTGCTCTTTGATACACCTTCCTCATTGTACTAAATTATATTCATTGTACAATATATTACAGTTGTTAGAGGGCATTTTAAATTTGTTTTGAACATTTTTCCAGTAAGCAATGAAACAAAATGCATGCACCCATAATGGCAAAACTGCCCAGTTCAGAACATTTATCATAAAAGTCTACTCAGACTTCCACAATCCACCATTATCAGTAAATATGCAGAATTCTACAGTCCACCATTATCAGTAAATATGCACAACTCTACAGTCCACCCTTATCAGTAAATATGCACAATTCTACAGTCCACCATTATCAGTAAATATGCACAATTCTACAGTCCACCATTATCAGTAAATATGCACAATTCTACAGTCCATTATCAGTAAATATGCACAATTCTACAGTCCATTATCAGTAAATATGCACTATCTCTGAAGAAGTAAAAGTCATCTAAATAATTCCACATTAAAGAAATCTGTAACTAATGAAGAGGTTGCTGCTAGCAAACACCTTTATATTTCATGGTTTCATCGAAAAATAAAGTGTCTGTTGCCCCTCAGGAATAAATTGCCTATATTACATTAAAAAAATGATAAGCTAGTAATATTGCAAGAGGAAATGGATGGCAAACTGATAACGGACTCATAGTTAGTATCTTCACCAAGGAGAACATTCTCAGTATGGCAGCATCCACCCCTTGTGGGAGTAGAACCCACAGCCTTCTGCATCAAAGGCAAGTACACAACCTGTTGTGCTATTAACAAGGCAAACCAACTTCACTTAAGCAACACTAAACTTCTGTTCCCCTGCAGCTCTCAGCTCCTTGTAAAATCTACACAATACTCAACTTCGCAGCACAAGAAAACTGGAAAAAGCCAAAATGTATTGGGGGTCAAAAGCCCAAAAACAAGGGACACAAACATTGCTTGTATAATCTTGGAAAGTTGCTAGAACCATACATTTTACTGCCAAGCTCCCTGTGCAAAACAGTCAGAGCAACATACCACTACACCAAATCAGCTGCTTTGTAAAAGAGGAAGACTGAAACTTAAATGGCTATCATTTAGTGAATTCAGTTCTCACCATAGCTGTCAACCTCTTAGTACAAAACACGTGGACAAACCCAGTAATAAGGGAATACAGCCCTCAAACATTCAGTGAATTCAGTTCTTGTCATAGCTGTCAACCTTAGCACAAAAAACCTGGATGAAGCCAATAATGGGGGAATACAGTCCCAAAATAGGGACAAATTTCAAATATTCATCTTATAAACTTAGAAAATTGTTAGAATAAAAGGTTGTGCTACGGTTGTGTTACTATGTATTTTCTGAAGAACATGAAGTCTGAAATTCAAATGCCTGTCAGTTTTACTGCTGACAGAATAAAAACAATTTTCAGCAGAGACCCAGGGAGAAATACTGCAGACACGTCTTTGTAAAATGACAGGGCACCAGAGCAAATCCACACAAACACAGGGAGGAGATGCAGACTCCACATAGAAGGCACACCAGCCAAGAATCAAACCAGAAAACCTATAGCTGTGAGGCAACAATACTACCACTGCACCATCAAATATGCAAGGACATTCAGAAATCTGAAGTCTGAAATTCAAATGCCTGTCAATTTTATTTAACATTTGTTAATCAGGACAGTCTGACTTGGAACAAAAAAAAATTTCAACAGAAGCCCAGGAAGAAATAATGCAGACATGTCTTTGTAACATGGGAGGACACAAAAGCAAACCCACACAAACACAGGGAGAAGATAAAGACCCCACAAAGAAGGCACCCCAGCCAAGAAGCAAACCTGAGAACCTGCAGCTGTGAGGCAACAATGCTACCACTGCACCATCAAATATCAAGCATTGCAACATTTACAAACCACAGATATTATGAGGAACAGATCAGATCAAATATGAGGCAAAAATCTGCAGTTTTTTTTTACAAATGGTGGTGGGTAGGGAATTCAGGTCTTTAACACCTGCATACAAGGTACAGGGTTCAAGCCTGAGGTATTCCCTACCACACACACACACACACACACACACACACACACACACACACACACACACACACCTGTAGTAGCAAACCACAAAAACTAAATATACTGCACTGGGTGCCAAACAGTCATTATGAGAGTCCAATCAAGACAAAATGAAGTGTAGAAGAATAAAAATATTTCAATGCATTGGCTGCATGACAGCTTAATATCTAGATGGAAACAAAAAAGGTTGTGAGGCATGAAAAAATAAATTACTTTTTTAAATACATTAATGGAATGCCAGTCAAAATCAAGTATAAGAAAAACAAGCAGCACTCAACTCAAACCACTTCTTGCACTGCAGTTCTAATTATAATTTATATTCAGCTTTATTAAAGTAACAAGTAACATGCTGAAAGTAGAAATCTCTGATGCCCCACTTGTAAAAATGTTCCTTATCCAAAAAAGACCTGCTGCCTGACATCTACTTGTTTCATGGGGAAAACATGATCAAAGTAAAAAATGAAAAGCAAACAAGAAATAAGCTCAAGATACATTGCTTAAAAGGATTACTGTACAGGTTATGGACCACGCGATTGGCATTCGGTTTACAGGTAAAGCCTGCAGAGATGACTGGAAGTCTCCAAGTGTAATGAGACTCTTAAAATAATGTAATTCTGTCCTTTATTACAAATACTGGCATATGCATTTCAATACCCAAGGCTTATACATTATCTAGTTAAGTATTCTCTACATGGCAACAGAAAGGCTTTCAATGCTGGCAATTCTTTAACAGTATGCTTATTAAAGCTTACTTGCATCTTGCAATCTCAGCCAAGCTTACCTGATGGTCATTAAAGTATTGCTACTTAAACACAGAGCAACAGGCACTTTGAGTAATAAGCATAAATCAACAGTACAAAAATATGACAGAAACCAGACCATTCTGTAAAAATCAAGGACAGATGAAAAGCCACTCTAGTACTTGTGTCTACCTTGGATGGATGGGATTCTCTGCACATTTACACTGCATAACTACTCCTTGCCTTGCTTCGACACATCCAGAGTTACTACATGGGGGAGTGGGGTGTAACAAGTATGTCACAGTTTGAAATGTCTCTGGCTGACTTGTGATGGCCCTGACACATTTGTCATACCTCTCAACCTCAGAGCAAGAAATCTGGACAAAGCCATACAAAGAAATGGGACAAAGGCCCAAAAATAAGGACAATTTTTAAAATATTGCTCTTATAAACTTAGAAAGCTAATAGAGGTCTTGCATTAGTATGAATTTTCTGAATGGTATGAAATCTGAAACTCAAATGTCTGTCATTATTTTCTAACTTCAGTCTTTAATTATTTGTCACTAATTTGCCAAAAAACACAATTTTATGAAAAATGGACCAAAAATGTGATGTAAAAATATAAAATAGCAACACAATACAGCTGGGAACCTGTCAAAGAAGGGACACTTTAATATTAGTACTGCTAACTTGAGCAGCTGACAAAATAAAATAATCTACATCCATTTCTGAAATAAAAGTAATCTGATTATTACAGTTATTTCTTAATTATAAACCCTCCATGTTTTCTTCCAAAATTGCTATTTTGCAGAGGGATCATTAGGGGAAGATCAACATTTTGAGTCAAAATCAGGGACAGTTCAGAGGTTTGGCTATGCCTAATTCTATAAAGTAATTTATTTGCATGTACCTCTCAACCTGTTAATGCAATAAATCTGGACAAGGCCAAATATATTGGGGGAACATATAAACAGTACTAAAAATTGCTCTTGTATAAACTGGGACATAAATCTGGACAAGGCCAAACATATTGGGGGAACATATAAACAGTACTAAAAATTGCTCTTCTATAAACTGGGACAGTTGATAGAACAGGTCTTACTTTAGCATGCATTTTTCTGAAGGTTATGAAGTCTGAAACTAGTGTGTCATTATTTAGTGACTTAATTCCTAAATGATTTGCCAGAAAACCACAAATTTTATGAGGAACAAACCAAAAATAAGAAGCAAAAAATCTATTCATTCTTTGAAAATCTGGACAGTTGGGAGGTATAGTTCAGCTGGGGCTGTCTAAGTTTGCCGCCCTTCCCCCTCACAAAACCATGGTCGAATGGAGCCTCCCTGCAGCCATTCCAATGATCCATTACTTTGCTATTTCACTCCATTTACCATAAACACTAATGTGCATACTGATTTACTTCTATGATGATTTGAACTTCATTTGAAAGTTTTATTTTGCATTTTACAGCACAAACACTAAGACATCTGCTAAACAAACTTGGCATTAAACCTTCACTGCCCTTGAAACTCACATTCATTGAAACAACATTAAAACCCACATTCAAAGAAAATACATTTTACCGTGGCAGATAAAAATTAATTCTGGGCTGTTTTCAAATCATAGGCCCCTTGCATATGAAACATACATGTGCTCTTTGATACACCTTCCTATTGCTTTGAACATTTTCCAGTAAACGAAACAAAACTGTCCAATTCAGAACATTTCCATCATAAAAGTCTACTCAAACTTCTACAGTCCACTATTATCAGTAAATATGCACAATTCTACAGTCCACCATTATTAGTATACATGCACAATCTCTGAAGTAGTAAAAAGTCATCTAAATAATTTTACGTTAAATAAATCTGTAATGAAGAGGTTGGTGCTAGCAATCACCTTTATATTTCATGGTTTCATCGAAAAATAAAGTGTCTGATGCCCCTGAGGAATAAATTACCTAAATTACATTAAAAATAAGCTAGTAATATTGCAATAGGAAAAGGATAGCAAATTGATAACAGGCTCATAGTTAGTATCTTAATTTTCAGTACGGCATCATTCACCCCTTATGGGAGTAGAACCAACAACCTTCTGCATTAAAAGCAAGTACACAACCTTTTGTGCTATTAGCAATGTGAGCTGACTTAGCATAATCAGCACTAAACTTCTCTTCCCCTGCAGCTCTCAGCTCCTTGTAAAATCTACTCAATACTCAACTGCATCTCAACTTCGCAGCACAAGAAGTCTGGAAAAAGCCAAATTTATTGGGGTGGGTTAAAAGGGCAAAAACCA
Source organism: Protopterus annectens (assembly GCF_019279795.1). Taxonomy (NCBI): domain Eukaryota; kingdom Metazoa; phylum Chordata; order Ceratodontiformes; family Protopteridae; genus Protopterus; species Protopterus annectens. The sequence goes on from NC_056749.1 coordinate 369,906,994, forward strand.
GGGACACATTAAACATTGCTTATATAATCTTGGAAAGCTGCTAGAATAAAATGCTGTGTTACCACCATACATTTTACTGCCAAGGTCCCTGTGCAAAAGAGTCAGAACAACATACCACTATGCTAAATCACCTGCTTTGTGAAAGAAAAATGCTGTGTTACCACCGTACATTTTACTGCCAAGGTCCCTGTGCAAAACAGTCAAGAGCAACATACCACTACGCCAAATCAGCTGCTTTGTGAAAGAGAGGAAGACTGAAACTTAAATGGCTATCATTTAATGAATTCAGTTCTCACCATAGCTGTCAACCTCTTAGCACAAAACACCTGGACAAACCCAGTAATGAGGGAATACAGCCCTCAAACATATTCAGTGAATTCAGTTCTTGCCATAGCTGTCAACCTTAGCACAAAAAAACCTGGACAAAGCCACTAACAGGGTATTACAGTCCCAAAAATAAGGACAAATTTCAAATAGCCATCTTATAAACTTAAAAAATTGCTATAATAAAAGGTTGTGTTACTATATATTTGTTGCTAGAATAAAAAGTTGTTTTACTATGTATTTTCTGAAGAATATGAAGTCTGAAATTCAAATGCCTGTCAATTTTACTTCTGACGGAACAAAAACAATTTTCAGCAGAGGCCCAGGGAGAAATACTGTAGACACATGTCTTTGTAAAATGGCAGGACACCAGAGCAAATCCACACAAACAGAGGGATAATATGCAGACTCCACACAGAAGGCACCCCAGCCAAGAATCAAACCAGAAAACCTATAGCTGTGAGGCAACAATACTGCCACTGCACCATCAAATATGTAAGGAACTAAACATTCAGAAGCCTGAAGTCTGAAATTCAAATACCTGTCAATTTTATTTAACATTTGTTAATCAGGACAGTCTGACTTGGAACAAAAAAAAAAACAATTCTCAGCAGAGGCCCAGGAAGAAATAATGCAGACATGTCTTTGTAACATGAGAGGACACAAAAGCAAACTCACACAAACACAGGGAGAAGATACAGACCCCCTCCCCACAAAGAAGGCACCCCAGCCAAGAAGCAAACCTGAAAACCTGCAGCTGTGAGGCAACAATGCTCCCACTGCACCATCAAATATCAAGCATTGCAGCATTTACAAACCGCAGATATTATGAGGAACAGATCAGATCAAATATGAAGCAAAAATCTGCAATTTTTTTTACAAATGGTAGTGGGTAGGGAATTCAGGTCTTTAACACCGGCATACAAGGTACAGCGTTCAAGCCTGAGGTATTCCCTACCACACCACCATGAGCCTAACCACCAGTATATTGCACCAGGGGCATTTACACACACACACACACACACACACACACACACACACACACACACACACACACACACACACACACACACTCCTGTAGTAAATCCCTGTACACTTACCTGGTCCTATAGTAAATCCCTGTCCGCAAAACCACCATTAAATCCAGGTCCCTGTGACAACCTGCGCAAATCCGACCTTGCCCGTCGCGAGATCTTCCCCTGCAGCAAGCTCCAATCCAGACCCGAGATCCTTCTCCTGACTGCCGACCTTGCAGTCCGACCCCGACTCGTTTACGCAGCAAGTTCCCAGGTAGTCTATGCAGTTTAAAACGGCATAGACTTGTGGGAGCGCTTCTGTTCACGTGTCTCAATCAGGGCTGCTGCTGAGACAATCTGCGCATGCTCCATGCTCCAGACTGTCTCAGCAGCAGTCTGCACTAGTGTACATGTGCGAAGTCCGCAAAATTTAAAAAATATTTTTTTTCTTTTTATTTTGTTAGTTTGAAGTTGAGGGAGCTGCAGTCCGGCAGTCCAATAGCACGGGCCGCCCCAGACTAAGACAGACAAACAAGAGATAAGGGAGATCTGTTAAGAACCAGTGAAGTGTTTTCAACACAAAATTAGCTCAACACCATGTTGAGATCATTCCGCAAGAAAAGGTTAACTTAAACCCTTACAGAATACCAGAGTTAGAGAGGAACACTGCTGTTTAACAGGAAGTTCAAATATGCATAAGATGGGGGTAACATGAGTCAAAAATGAGTGGAACAGTCACATCCTGTTGGTCCCAAAACTTGAAGGAATAATCATCAGGTTCAAGGTTCAATAATAGTTTTATGATAATGAATAGGATTTCAAAATGTAATGAGTATCTAATGCCCTGGGTTGATCAACTAATGAAGCATTGGGGAATGCAACATTTTATGACTGTATTTGATATAACACTGTCAGACGCTAAATGGCTGAATTCAGAGAAAATACATTTTCAACACAACAGAGCTTATTCCAGTATGCTGTCCTTCCTTTTGGGTTATATGGTGGTCATGCAATCTTTCTGATACCTGAAACCCCATGGCAAGTATGCTGCTGCTTAGCTAGGCAATGTCATAATGCTCTCTCAGGACTGGGAATCCCAGCTAGCTAAGCTATGATTGTATTAGACTACCTGATATAAGCCATCTTAACTGTTATGGCCTTAACGAACAAGGCCGGAATAACAGAAGTAAAATATTTGTGGTATATAATAGGTAGGGGAATTGTTGAACCACAGATGGAAAAAACTAGAAGCAGTGAGAAACTTGCCTATTCTAGGCATTAAGAAGCAAGTGAAGGACATTGCTGGATTTAGCTGAGTACTACCGAAAGTTTGCATCCCATTTTGATCAGTAGTATGCTCTGTTACAGATCTGACAAACTAGAAGATGTCCATCAAAGTAACACAGGCACTAGAAGCAGAAGGCCCTTAGCATTTATAGACACCATCAGGACTTTTATAGTTTACACTGATGCATCGGAAGTAGAAATTGGGTAGTTCTATCACTGGCATTTATGGAGAAGGACATCCTGTATGTTTTCTGAGTTGTAAGTTAAGAAAGGCAGTAACCAAGTATTTCAATACTGAGAGGGAAACTTATCTGTCAAATGGCACTCTTTTCAGTAAAATATTACCTCCTCCACCAGGAGTTTACATTGGAGACAGAGCATGCTTCCTGATGTGGTTAAATTGGAAGCCAGATGAAAACCAAAGCTGTCTAGTGGAAACTCTCCTTATAACCATTCAAACTCACATTACAGCATAAACCACATTCAATCTAGCAGAGGGCAAATTTTCTGCCTAGAGGCGGACCTGAAACCAAGGATTCAAGCTATGTGGGTGGGATCAATGCAGCATTATCTGGTGATTCTCACCAAGACATATGTGAAAATGAAGTGAAATTGAGATAAAAGCATTAAAATAATGTTGCGTTTATAACTGTACCTAAAACCATTGTGTATAGGACTAGGCTTAAATTTACTTTAAGCTGTTTTGTCATTTCATGTGATTATTTGCTGCCTGTAATTTAGTCAGTGTTTATTATTCCTTTCCTTTTTGAGTCTGATGCATAGAGCCCTCTTTATTTGCTTAGAACTCTAGCACTTTTGACTCAACAGGAATATCATCAGGGCTCTGTTCAAAGATATGTTGTCCCTCACCCTCAGCATACAATACCTCCTTCTTTTCATAACTTTTATGTGCCTTACCTTCTGTTTCAGAGTAATGAACCTCACTCACAAAACTCCTTTTTCTTCTTTTGGTGGGTCTTCCTTTGCCTCAGTCTTTCAGCTTTTCCCTGTTAGGGGTCACCACAGTGGATCACCGGTCCACTTATGATTGCCAGTAGATTTTACGGTGTTAAGTTGCCAGCCCTATGCCCAACCTTCAGAGAAGGCACACACACACTCATGCACCTACCCGCATGTCTTTTTAAAGTTTAGTCAATGACAGGGAGAACATGCAGACTCCACACAGAAGGCGTTCTAGCCAAGAATTGAACTAGACAGCCTCTTGCTGTGAGTTGACAACGCTAACTGCTGCACCAACCCGTTGCCTACAACCTTCTGTTATTTGACTTTTCTGTGTTACACTGACAGAAATGGGTTTAGAACTCTGGCTAGTACTGCTCCCACCACTTTAATTACCCTAGTGAAATCTGTTTTTTTATTGCATTCTCCCTCTTCACATGCATCTACTATTTAGAACTATCTATTTCTGGGTTTTCTGTAGTAGCTTGACAGAAATTTAGAATTCACATTAAGTACTATATTTTCCAGACTTTCTAAGTACACTCCCTAAATATCCAACCTCTCAGTGAAGGAATCCTTATTATCAGTTCTGCTAGTCAGTTCATCTCTCCTCTTTAATACATTTTCAGACTATAATAGTAGTTCTAAACTCTGCTTTATAACATTTCCAGGCTGCAATGACATTACTCCTTTCTGTTTTGCAATACTTCCAGGCTATATTATGTTGTTATATCAAGTTCTTTCCTTCTTCTGATTCTAGTCTTGCAGGTTGCTCTGTCATAACTGGCTATAATTGATATTGTGTAAGTTCCTCGCTTTTACATGCTGTATTTCTGCTAGCTGCTCTGTTATAGGGTACACTGATATAACGTCAAATGTTTTATGTTCTTTTTTCTCTGTGTAGCCAGCCAAATAGTTGTATCTTTGTTGTTTTCATACATATCACTCTATGTATCTGATGATTGTTCTCCCATATTCTAAGTGACGCAGAGGTATGTCTGGAGACTCATTCGCTTGTTGGTGCCCCTTTTCATACTAACATGGGAGTCCTTCAAAATATTTACATTTTTCCATTCTTTCTTAAACTCTTTAAAGTAAGGAACATCTTTCCATATAATCATGCCATGTGCTACATTGGGAACAACAGAAAAAGGATGCATTACCTTCCCAAACACCATTGTGCTTTGTATCTCAGTAATGGGATACTGTTTCTTATCACCACCATGAATGCGTGTCACATCTACTGCTTTGTGAATAATAATTTTGTTCTTACTTACATACTGAGTTTTGTGTTACCATACTATCTGAACCAAATAGCCCTTACAGTTCTCTGTCAGCACTCGCTAAGTATTTTATGGCTTTGAAAGCTGGGAAAACACTTAGCAATGTTTTCTCCTTTAACTAATGGTTCATGGAGAAGGTAAAGTTCCATGCACAACAAATAATTATGATTATTGAAACATGTTCTCAACATGGATGCCAAGATTCACATCTCAAGCTTCTCTCTTGAGGTGAAATTCTTGGCATCCATGTCTTAAACGCATTATAAGCAGGTTATGATTGGCGACCAGATCATAATCCTCTACATTATCACTAGTACAAAATCTAGCTACTTGATCCTTTTTCCATATCTAAAACACAGTGTATCTATCTTGTTACTTTGTGTTTGTTGCTACGATTTGTTTAAGACTTTACCATAAGTTTAGACTACATAGTTCTATACATACTTTATGACATAGCAATCTGGCCAACCATTTCCATTACATAAAGTGAAAATGTTCTCTGTCTGGGCTTTCTTCAGTCCTCTTTTTATTTATCCACAATTATTGTATTCAGTCAACCTGCTCTGCTTAGTACAAAGAGCTTGTTCTCCATCTTAAAGCAACATAAACAATAAACAAAGGAAAAAAACATTCCCGAACACACACACACGCATATATTTATTGCAGTTTCCTGTGCAGAACATTGCTTTAATTGACAGAAGATGCTCTGTTTTTTTATGGTATTTTGCTGTAGCTGATCACAAAGTTTGTTGTATTCTGTTATGTCAATATGCATGGGATTTGTTTTGTGATAAGGTAAGTAGATTTGGTATTGAGGTGGGAGAGAGAGAGCATCTGTGCGCGTGTGTGTGTGTGTGTGTGTGTGCGTGTGTGTGTGTGTGTGTGTGTGTGTGCGTGTGTGCGTGCGAGTGTGTGTGTGTGTGTGGGTGTCTGTGTGTGTGTGTGTGTGTGTGTGTGTGTGTGTGTGTGTGTGTGTGTGTGTGTGTGTGTGTGTGTGTGTGTGTGTGTGTGTGTGTGTGTACGTGGATAGTGTGTCTGTGTAAGGGCTAGTTTAGGGGATATTTTTGTGGGCTGCATTGTATGTGTTTTGTGTTTCATTATCTTGTGTAATGGTACTTTCATGGGCAAAGTTTTTTATAACGTAATGTGTATAGCTGGTGTTAGTGACAGGGACAGGGTTAGCATTATAGTTAGTATGCATGAGTGAGGTGGGGTAGAGGGGCATTATATGCACACACACATGCTGTTCCCACACTTTTGTCCCTTCTGCATCATTACTAGTATTACATAATTGTAGGGCCCTTTATCTAGTACTAAGAGTGTATGCAAGGTATATAAATACTTTGCCATTTTTTTTTTTTTTCTCTACAGCTGTGTTGGGTAGGACAGCTGCAGTGGGCATCACTGCATGCATACAGGGCAACACAGGTAATATCCAAAGCCTTACCCACTGAGTGATAAACTGCTGTGAGAGCCATAAGTGAGCATACAGCTTTTACACTACACACTGTGGAAATGTATCCACTGTCTCTGAAAGATAGGATTTGATTGCAATGGCATATGACAGTGACATAACCACAGCTGAATTTAAGTTCCTAGGTTTGATAAGTAGCTTCAGATTTAAAGGGGAAGACAGACAATGTACACTGTACTGACTGCTACTTAGTAATTTGTTCAGGGCAATTTTATCATAACAAGAATAGAATACCTTCTGCTCATATGGACAATTTCACTGTTTTTAGACATAATAAAGATATTGTCAGCAAATTTTCTTAATATGAAAAAACTCTGATCTGTTGAGGCAACTTGACAAACACATGCAAAACAGAACTCTACCTGCTGAGTATTGCTTTCTTAGAGTAGCATCATTTATAATAGCTTCATAAATTGATTTTGTTTGAAATTTCTCTTTATTGTCCATTTCACTGGCTGGCATGTCTTTCAGGGATGTGATGATAATATATTTCTACAGGGCCTCTTAATTACAATAATATAGCAGATCAATCTCCAGGAGCAATACTTAATAAAAATTTAGTTATTAACAATTTGAGTTCAATAATGGTTTGTGTAATATGTCCATCTCAACCTAGTTGCTTGTAGACAAAAAAAAAACAGGATAGTAAAAACTAAGCCTTACAGCTTTTTAATTTCTTTGTAAATGCTGACTAATATAATTAATTTAAATTCAGAACACTGCTCAGGCCACGGTTCAGGTTTTAATGCAATAATGATAATTCTCTGTTGGTGCTGTTCGGATAATAAAATTACCTTGCAGTGACCGTGGACATGTTTTACATTATCTTCTTAAATAATCCTATTTCCATGCACTAATCCAATATTGCTGTGATTTTTTTTTCCTAAACATGGTGGATGGTAAAGAGGCAGATTCAGGGGAATAAGCAAAGGTGAAGGGGAGGGTAAACATCTGTATTTCTTTTAACAAACATTTATTTTTTATTTTTTTAAAGAAAAAGAATCAGAAAAAAAGAGAAAGGGATGATTCATTAAGGTGACATTATATTTCTGAGAGATGTGTCTGCTTTCTATTAAATATTCAATACGTGTGCCTGCAGAAATGTGTTTAGTGGTGGTTGCATTAGAAGTTAAAAAGCCAGCCACACTGGGCCTTGAATTTAGAAAATATATCTATAATGTATCACCTTGAAGAACACTGTTCATCAAGATGCCGTTCAGTAGCAGTTATCATGCACAGCTCTGCCTAACCATATAAGCCTTACAGGGTGCTGCATTTTGATTTGCCAGCATGCAACAGCCGGAAGTGGCACTGCCGTGTGAACAACATGTGGGTTAGAATTCTACAAGATTTAGCCAGTCATTTCAAGTTGTCTGCTGACAGCACTTTACTTCACTGAAATTACTTCACATATTAAGGAGCACTTTCCAGTGACAGCAGTGTACTTCTTCTTTCTTGCACTAATACTATTTTGTTTTGTGTTTCCTGTCCTGCATATCTGGACTTGATTCCACTTCTGTTTGTCATTGGCTTGAATGATAAACTTACAACTGGGATTTTGTTACCGTGGATCATAAGCTCGCTCAAGACTAAAATTACTACACTGTCTTCCACTTGGTTTGATATACAGATGACATATGTGTGCAACTAGATGGCATTATCATTTGATTCTTTCAGTTATTTCTACAATAAACAAGAAATAAGTGAAATGCATTGTTTCAGAATACTAAAGCACAACACCTCCCTGTTAACCTGTTGGATCTCCTCTGTTTTCTTTATGGTATTTCCTAGTGCACATAGTAATAGTCAAAAGGAGGTCAAGCTAACACTTCCTATGCTAACATGAAGATGAGGCTACGAACTAGTTGTTGTTGTTGTGTCTTTTGGCTTTCCCCGGTTAGGGGGTCGCCACAGCGGAACTCTGGTCCGCTAAAGTACTGGAGCAAAAACATGGGACCAAAATAGTTAGTGGAACCAGGTACCCTAGCCATTTTGACTCTGATGGACTTCACATATTTTATATACATTTTCTACATTAGTATAACCACATCTTTGATGTTGTCTTTGCTAGTTTATATATAGCATTCATCTCTGGTTGAATTAGAAATTAGTATATTCTGTACAAATACTTTGCATAATTCACACACTCACAAAACATACATCTGCTGTGTTTTTGTTCTTATAAATATTTTAGAAAGACATGTCCCACCACTGTGGAAAAATTCCTGTATCATACCAATGCACAAAGGCAGCACATGTACAGAGTTTAATAACTACAGACCAATAGCGATCCCCCTCCCAAATATTAGAGAAATGCATCCATATACTACTGTCTTTTGGCTTTTCCCAGTTAGGGGTTGCCACAGTGGAACTCCGGTCTGCTAATGATTGGCAGTAGATTTTTACATGCTGGCTTGCCGGGCCTAATGCACAACCTTCAACGAAGGAACGCCCATTCACGCATGTCGACACACAGAAAATGCTCTAACTGAGAATCAAACGTGCAACGTCTAACTGTGAGGCGACAATGCTACCGCAGCACCACCACCGCAGTGGCAGAGAAATGCATCCATATACAGTTATACAGTTGATAAAATATTTAACCTCAAAGAACCTTTTGTCAGAAACACAACATGGCTTTTAGACCCCAGGTCAGCAGGCCTCTATCCTGGGTCCTCTTCTATTTAATATACTGAATAATAACCTCCACACCTTGCATTCACCATGCTAGTTTAGTTCAGTAATCAGGCAACATTAACATGTGCAGCCTCAACAATAAACAAGCTCCAAGGCATGACCCAAAAATCTGAAACTGTAACTCACAGTAAATTTCTAGGTGTTATAATAGGTGACAGTCTCAGATATGAACAAGCATATACTGCTCACCATTAAATCTACACACCAGAAACTAGGGTCCCTTTATAAGATCAAGTCCTTACAGATACTGCAAAAATAACTCTAACTACCACACTGCTCCTATGCTAACAAACTAAAACAATGCTCAACGAAACTCGCCTCCTGCTACAATAAAATAGAAAAATGTGCCACCAATTTCCCTCATAGGACCGACCATTATCATAGCTTAAAGCAATCAAACTGGCTTGAACTACACTACTAACGTATTCATAATTAACTACAGCACACAAACTCATTCATCTTCCAGAAAAATGTCCTGCACTAAAAATCATATTACTGTCTTGCCAGCCAACAAGGGACCTCCATTCTAGTAACAAATTCTTACTACTCACAAATAAGTCGAATAATACTGCATGAGACTCACTCTACTCCCAGTATGTTGCTAAACTCTGGAATAGTATCCCCACACAAATAAAACTCTCGGAGAAACTCAACAGTTTTAAACCACTGCTTAAACAACATCTTAACCAATTCTGGTCCTGAACATGTTCACCAGGTTAAGACTTTGTGCTAACCATATGATACTCTCCAAATATTCTCCTTGAAAAGAATACTCTCAACCTCTCATTGAAATGACATTTTTTTACATAACTTCTTCCTGCACAATTCACTAAGTTGCATGTGGGCTTTCTCTTTAGTAACTTCTACTTCTGCAAAATCTTAAAGTGCAACAATGTACTATTGTATGTGTATAAATGTAAAAAGAAATGCAACTACTTTGTGTTTAACTGGAATTAAGTATATTGCAATGTAAACAAATGAAGCTTTTCTCCCTGGTTCTCCTTTGAAAAGGATTATTACCAAGTCGGACTTTCTTGGTAAACAAAGATAAACAAACAAACAAATAAATAGTGGGTCCATATTATCTGATCATCTGCTTCTCTCCTGTTTCCTTAATTTCTGCCTGTCCCTTAGAAATGAGTATGAGAGAATGATTGAAACACAAGAGGACAAACCTGGTAATTTTGGTTTAAATGGCACAGCTCCAAGTTTACAGTGTGGGATGATGACTATGATAGCTATATGACCTATCTGAAACAAGTCGTCTACACATGCACCACAGACTGTCAAATATTACTGCATAATGAAAACTGATTCATGGGAACATGTTAACCTTAGTATTTTCAGACTACCTGATCTGTTGGGTTTGAAGTCACGAGTAAGTGAAAACTTCATTCAAAGCAACAACATTAAAGCTGAATTTAATTATTTTAGCCCAAGTTTAATGAATAGCTTCCTTAGTTTCCTGTTTTAAAAATAAATTAATGAGTTTGTTTGTTTGTGTCTTTTGGCTTTTCCTGGTTAGGGGTCGCCACAATGGAACTCCAGTCCACTAATGATTGGTAGTTGATTTTTACGTGCCGAGTTACCAGCCCTGATGCACAACCTTCAACGAAGGTACGCCCATTCACGCATGTCTCCATGCAGAAAACGCTCTATCTGAGAATTGATTCGAACCAGACAGCGTCATACTGTGAGGCGATAACGCTACCAGTACAACTGGAAATAACAGTAGCACGATGAGGTATTCTTAAGGGTCAGGTGATCACAATGTTGAAAAGGAGATGCAGGCACCATTATCTGTGGGATAAAATATTTCATATATATTTTAATTTTAGTATTCTTTTAACTTGTTTTGAGAATTAAAAGGATGTTGTCAGCATGTTTTGGAATTTTTGTTGTATGAGTTACAGATGTGAGCACTTTAGGAGCACTTAGGAGAGGGAGAAAAAAGTCCCAATCACCGAATCCCAAAGCAAAGGTAAAGGGAGGTTGGCAAAATCAAAGCATTAGGAGCTGCTAACATGCCCTGTAATACTGAACCCAGCCCTAGATTTGGAATAAAGAGGAAGATGGTAATGCTTAGGAACCTCCTTACCATGATGAGAATAACAGAAGGCAATGCAATGCCCAATCCACTTAGAAATAGTTTGTTTTGTAACAGGCTTTCCTTGAGATCTCAAGGCAAAAGAAATGAATAACTGTTGGGACTGCCTGAACCCTTTAGTTCTGCTCAAATAATAACGTAACTGCCTGTGAATGTCCAAAGAATGCAGAATTTTCTGGGATCAGCATAAAATGTAGGCAGATGAATAGATTGGTTTAAGGCCACATTAGAAACAACTTTAGGCATAAAAGTAGGATTAGGACCCTATCCTTATGAAATATCAGAAAGGGTTCAACTGCCATTAGAGCCTGTAATTCAGATACCCTTCTAGCAGACGTAATGGCCAACAAAAAAGCAGTCTTCCAAGACAAAAACTTCAACTCTGAAGTAGCTGCAGGTTCAAAAGGAGGTAAAGTGAGCTTTTCCAACACAAAATTGAGATCCCAGGAAGGAGTAGGAGCTCTACTTGGGGTCTTATGTTCCTAAGAAATTGCTTGAACAAAGGGTGAGAGAATAATGGTGGGTCACAGTCATAGTGAGCAGAAATGGCTGCAGCATGAACTTTTGCAGAGGAGAAAGACAAACTCTTGTCTAATAATTCTGTAAGATACTGAAGTGAAACACTCAAATTAGGCACTGAAACATCCCAAAGAAAAAATCTCCTCCATTTATCAGCATAAACTTTCCAAAATGACATTCAAAACTTGTTGAAAACAGAATGCTGTCAGATGCAGGGACTGAATCCTGACATTATTGCTTGCCTGGGACAAAAGGTTTGGAATTAATGGCAAAGGCAAAGGAGGCAAGTCCTCAGCAGAGGGTACCAGTGCTGCAGGAGGAAAGGCATAAACGTGAAGGTTGTTCCAACTGAATGATAGAGCATCCACTTTCCAAGCTTTTGGGTGAAACAGCTTTGTGCAAAACTTTGGCAGTTGGTAATTCAGTGGAGAAGCAAACAGATCTATGTCTGGAGTCCCCATGCCACCGTCAACTGTTGAAAAACATGAGGATCCGATCCACCATCTGTCTGCTCAAAACATCTGCTAAGGAGTTCTGTGCTCCTGGCAGAAACCTTGCCTGAAGGGTGAGGTGCAAACTGAGAGCAGTCTCCCATAAAATCATAGCTTGTCTGCAAAGAGGGTATGAATCCTGCTTGTTGATGTACCACATGACTGTTGTGTTGTCTGTCTGAATCAACACTTGTCCTGGGTGAAGTAAAAACATCTCCTTCATGTTGATATGCAAATGTTGTAGTCTGGCAGGCCCGTGTCTTGAACCCATTTTCCATTGAAGTGTGCTCCCAAGCCATGTCTGAGGCATCTGTAGAGTCCCTTGTTTAGGTGACATTCCTGAGCCCACCACAAAATTCCCTTTGGATGCAAGGTATCATCTGAATGACAGTGTCCAAATCGTGGCAGTGTTGAGTCCATACGCTTTTGAGATACCATTGTAGCTTCCTCATATGCAGTTTGGCATTGGGAAGCACCAAGGCTTGAAGGACTGTCCTTGCAGTCAGCCTGGACCGTAGAGCCAATTGCTGGAAGTAAAGGGTAAGATTTCTTTGTTTGTCCGGGGTCATGCCATCTGAGAGGCTGTATTCAGTCTCACACCCAGAAAGCACATGTCCTGAGAGGGTACTAGACTGGACTTTGTTTCGTTCACAGAATACCCCCTGGGCACCTTAACTGCCATAACATACTGTAGATGGTGAAGTAGCTTGACTTTGTCTTGAGCCAGAATCAGGCAATCGTCCAAATAAGGATAAATTTGTATTCTCCTTAACCTTAAGAAGGCTATTACCAGTGCCAGGACCTTTGTGAACACCCTAGTAGATAAGCCAAAGGGCATGCAGAGAACTGATAATGTAAAGTCCCAGCCTCGCAAGCGCAGAACCTCCTGCAACTGGGCCTGATAGGAATGTGAAGATAAGCCTCTTTGAGATCCAGAGTTACCATCCAGTGATCCTTGCCTAATAGAGGCAGAAGTTGTTGCAAAAGTAACATCTTGAATTTTGGGATGTCCAGGTATGTGTTGAGAATAGACAAATCCAGAATTGGCCTCCAAGTGTTTTTGGTACAAGAAACAGGCGAGAATAAAATCCTAGGCCTACTTCTGATGGAGGGACCTCCTGAATAGCCCACATTTTTAGAAGTAAAGAAATCTGTGTGAGAGCCTCCACCTTTTGCTGAGAGAAAACACATCTATGCCTTGAAAGGAGGGGGCAAGTGTGAAAAAAAAAACTCCTCGACCTATAATGTCCAACACCCACTTGTCCTGAGTGACTAAAAGCCAATTTTGCCTGAAGAGTGCCAACTTTCCTCCCAGAGGAGCTGCCAGACAGGAGGGATCTGGCAGCTGGAGATACAGGTCATTGGGTCTGTTGGCTGGCCCCTGCCCTCACCTGAAGATTGTGCAGGGGAACTTCATGTCCTAGGCCTAAAAGAACCTTGAGCCTGAGCTCTACCCCTACCACGCCTAGATCTGCCCCTAGACTGTAAATCAGAAGAAGGATAAGCCCATCCCTTAGTAGGCCAATTTCTGCTAAACTTAGGGGGCTGCACCTGTAAAAAATCTTTAACTGTTTGCATAAACTTAGCTTTGTCTTCCATTTTCTTCAAAACTGACTCCACAGGAGAACCAAACAGAACTTCAGACTGAATTAACATGCTCTGACAAGTTCTGATCCTTAAGTCAGGCATGTCTACGAATAACTGATCCAGTGGCAGCCACCCTGGAAGAGGCCTGAAGAGCATCAAAACCACACTGCAAAGAATGCTTACCCACCTGATCAGAGGCATGAACTAAATCCTGCAATTCCTTACACTCAATGCCCTCTGCCAAAGCATCCACCTTAGATTTCAACTGACTTAGGAGAAAATTCTGGTACTTCAGCATATGAAACTGACAATTCAAAGCCCTCATTGCTAGAGTGGAAGAGGTATACACTTTTTTACCCCACCTATCCAAAGCTCTAGAGTCTTTATCCATAGGAACTGGATTCTTTACAACAGAAGCCCTGACACCCTTAGGACCCTGGCTAATAGTTTCGGGTCAGCTCGGCTCTTATACAAATATTTATGAGCCTCAGGCACTCTGTAATACCTGTCTGGCTTGACCGGGGCTGGAGGCAAAGAATCAGGATTAAGGGAAGCTTCAGAGAAAACATCCTGAACAACATCCAAAACAGGGGTATAGCCAAGGGCCTGTGCTGTGGTAAAACAAAAATTCCCTAAGTCTCTTTCTAGAATCTGAGAAATCCTGACCTTCCCACTTAAAATGCTCTCTCATGGAATGAAGGGTTTCAGAAAATGAAAATTCTCTGAGGGGGAAGCAGAAGGACTAGAATCCTCTCCTTCTCTATCACAATAACCAGGTAAATCCTGAATGTCTTCAGACGACTCAGAGTAATCTGAGGAATGCTCCAATCCTTCCACCTCTGGCTCCACCCTAGGCCTCTTATCTGGAGGGGGCAAAGAACCCCTGATTAAGGTAATTAAATCTTCTGCCATTTTCAGCATATGCTTCTTAGGTACAGAACCTGCAGAACTAGGGCTGACGCCAGAGGAAGACAAACCAGGCCTGACCTTGGAAGGTACCTTAGAGACAGAAGTAGAAGGCCTAACCACCTTATGCAAAGAAGGGACTACAGAGACCTGAGAGGCCCCCTCAGCCTGCCCCGACTCCTGAGAGGCCACATCCTGCAAAACTAAAGGCTCCCCTGAGACTCAGCTATTAAATCTAGCACAAAGTGACACCCGACTCGTCGTGCTCAGGCCCCAAGCAAGGAATACAAAGAGAGTGGTAATCCCTATGAGGTATCTGTTTCCCACAAGAAATACAATTATTCACTTTTTCTGACATCCGGATTTAACTGAGGCAACAAAAGACAAAAATATTGGTCTGGAACTCAAAATCGGCACTTGCAAAACGCTGCCTCTGCTTCGACCATGCGGCAAGAAAGACTGGGGATATGGCGTCGGTCATGCGCTTTAAACCGTACTGGCGTCAGATCTGGCGACCATAACGCCAGCCTAACACTTTGGTCCACAGGTTATGACTGCAGCAATGTGAGATGAAGAACATCAAGAATGGAGGAGAGGCAGAGAGATCAAAGTACTTTTTTGCATTATTTTATCAGAAGGAATGAAGGTAAGGCACACACACACACACACACACACACACAGACACACACACACACACACACACACACACACACACACACACACACACACAGATATGCACACACACTCTCATACATGCTTGTGCTTGTCCACAAATCAAAGCGATATCATGTTAGTAATATTTCTTGTTAGCATACAAAACATATAATATGTTCTGTTTTGGGAACTACATAATGAAGTAGAAAAATATTTTTAAAAAGTATGTTTGTACAGAAATATTTTGTAGGCTTTTGTGAATTTTGCATTATGAGAGCCTGAATGCTTACAGTGTCCTTGTGCAAACGGATTGTTCCTTCCAGAGTGTTCAAATGTACACACATACTGAGTGATATCATAGGAGAAGCACACATTACATAAGGTTATATCTGGTGTGTTGTACACAGTTGGAAAAGATTTAGAAGAACAACAAAAAGAACACTCACTGTTTCATCACGTACTTGTTCTTGTGACAGGTTCTGTTGCCGCTGATAAAATATTAGCAATAAAAGGAATAAAAAAAATACAGGCAGTTTTGACTGTGACCAGTGCAACCATCCCACTAGTAGTGACACGTGTAACAAGAGCATTTATGATGCTGCTATTGTAACCTGTTGTTCTATTAGGGAGAAGGGAATGATGGACAGTTGTGATCAATGAAGACAGTAGATACAGCAACTTAAGGACTGACAGTTTGAGAAGACAGTAACAATATGACAGAAAAATATATTTGATGTTGATCTTGAGGGTTTTTTTTCACATTAAATAGCACTAGACAATAGGAGTGTATTGGGAGTTCAGATAAGGAACAAGAGTATTTGTTTAGAAAGAATCCCCCCATCAGTTTCTGGAATGCTGATCTGCTCAGGGTATGTATTTTAATGTCAGTGTTCTGGGAAAAGAGATCTATAAATAATGAAACCTGACACTACTCAGAGCAGTCTCATCGCTGAACTGTAGTTCACTAACAGTGCTACACGTGATTATGTGACCAACAGGACATGAACAGCAAGGCAGTTCATCCAAGGCTATGTGTGTTCACACATTCACACACACACACACACACACACACACACACACACACACACACACACACACACACACACACACACACACACACACACACACGCACACACACGCGACGCACACACGCACACACAACAAAGCACTCATGACTGTAATACAGCCACTGTAAGAAGCCTATCGAAGTCAGCATTGCAAAATGCAACATCAGTTCATCATATAGATGGGGGGGGGCTGTAAATAAAGAAAAAGGGCAAGAGCAAGCAGAAGAATATAAACAAGGGTAACCTCAAGGAAAGATAGGTGGGAGAAGAAGGGTATATCTTTTTGGAGAGACAGATGCCCATTTTACATTTTTTTAAGAAAAAGGATAGCTGCTGAAAGCAACAAGAAGCTGATGTGGGAGGGAAAGAGAAAGTACATATGGTAGCAAGGGCTGACAAACCAACATGTAATGCAGACAAAAGAAGTATTATTGTCAAGAAAGGTGGAAACAAAAGTTGACGGACACAAAAATACAGAGGGAAGGCAACTGATAAAGAAGAAGGTTGTACACCAAACAGGGTGCTGGAAGTAACACACGAGGGAGGGAAAAACGTGATGATGGACAGGATGGGTACACAAAACCTATCTGACTGGCCCAGAAGAACATGTAGCAAGATGTCATTGACCTACATGGTAAACATCATGTGCAGGAACTACCACAAGTGGCCTAATAGCTCAGGCCATATGGTTATGTGACTTTCAGCCATACCATGAGGCATTCTATGGTCCTGATATGGGAGTCCTGTAGCTAGTGCACTTTACAAGTGACCAGCCCAGCCAGAACACATGATGTGAGATAATGAAGGAAGACACCTCCAGCTAATCTCTGAACAGAAGCCTCCAACCTTGCTATTTAACTTCAGCAGTAATGCCTTCTTGTATAAACTACTGTTAACTGTTCATCTGTCTTTAGCACAAGTTAATAACTGTAGCTTTATTTTCAAGCTGTAGCTTTCATTTATATATTTTTTGAGAAGGATATGTGGAGTTGTCCAAATATTGCTTATTCCACAACCTGGACCTGTTGCATTTTACAGGTTAAATATGAAATAACATAAAAATAGAGCCTTGGTATAACATAGAGGTAACCATGTGTTTCATTTGAAATCATGCAGTAGCACATAAATCATTAGTCTGAGGGCATACATATATAGTACAGACATCTAGTGGTGTGTATTCTCTGAATTCAGTAATACATATGCTACATATATAATTATCTTGCATAAAGCTATGATTTATATGTTATTTACAATTTCCAGGTGCTTCTTGAGAGATTAATTATTTGGTTTTGGAGAGGAAAGCTGTTAGTGAATTGATATGCATGTAGGAGAAAAACAACCGTTACTAACATTTGTCTTTTTTTTCCTGCCCTTTCTTCTCTTTCTTCTATTTTATTTTTAGTTTTTTCAATAAACTCATTAGACCCATTATAGAGTACAACACCCCTTTTGGTATGTACCTCACAAGACATCTACAACAACTGGAAAGGCCACAGAAATACCTCACAAAGAGGATTACCGGCCTCAAACAGATGCCCTACGCAGACCGTCAAAAAACTCCAGCTTTACTCCATCGCATATCGCCTACTGAGAGGTGATCTCTGCCTAACATACAAAGCTAGGTCAAACCCAGAGTTGTTGGACATGCTCTACTTAAAGAAATCTCAATCCCTCCGAGCTACATGCTCTAGGGACCTAAACCTTGTCACCACAATAAACAGAACATGCTGGAGGGATAGATTCCTATCTCAGAGACTTCCCATAGTCTGGAACAAACTACCTATCTATATCAAACAAAGCTCTTCATTAGCACTCTTCAAGAAAAATCTTGATGATTGGATGGGAGATAAGAAATTCACCCCGGGGATCACTTCTGTGGCTCTGCTTGACAGGGGCACAGGAAAATAATTTTCTTGGGTGGCAAAAGCCAGGGTAACATTTGGCTATGCTTATATAGGGCCTAGGGCCAATAGCCTAGTACCTACCTATGAACCTATGAGAATATGTCATGTTAGACATGGGTAATGTACTTGTTGAAAGGTCTGCTTTTGGGAGCGATTTAGAGGAAGTAGGTTTCAGCTGGAGAGGAAAGGCACTGAGAAACGTTTTTCCTTTTTTATTATATTCAGTACTGTAGGACAATTTGATAAGGATTTATTCTGCAAAGCCTTTTGAAAGAGCTACAAGACAAGGAGGGAAACAGGACAAAGGACCTGCAGCTTACAGGCAGAAGGAGTTGTCAGTGCTATTGGGGTAGAAGTAAAATGCAAGTTATATAATCACCAGCTCGAACTTGCCTGGCTTTACTGGAAAAGCTCACCCAGACTCTGACACAACTTGCTGTGAGGGAAAGGTTAGTTTGCTTTTACTTTTTTGTATTACTTCATTGCCTTCTTCTGTTTTGTATACTGTGATTTGTTTTCTTTACATTGTGTTTTACTTCTGCTTTTAATTGCATATTAAAACTACAAAGGAGACCACAGCTGTCTCTCTTGTGAGTTGCACAGAATTTTTTCCCACCCTGGTACTGTCATGTTCTTAAACACAACAGTCTTTCTAGTTGTGTGCCCTTTATGTTAATTTAAACACATATGTCCTTCTCTCTCCCCTTGCATTGGCTGTTGTGAGTAAGCGCAAAATCACAATTTTATGAAATCACTCCCCTTCAATTATTTAAATGTATCGGCTGTCCCACTGTATTCCACAGAACCAGACTGCAAAGTGCCCACCTCCTTTCAATCTCTCTTGCTCTTTTAAAATTAGTGGCTCTCCACTTTAAACAGCTAAAGCTTAAGTTACCCCCTCCTTCATATTTGTTTAGTGCACACTGCAATGCTTATGATATTAACCCATTTTTCCATCTAACCTTTAAAATCTGCAACATCTATTGCAAGACCACAAATTATTGGAGAACCCACATTCTGCCTTTCACTAATAATCTTGGAATTATTGATTCTGTTTTCTCCTAGTGAGACACGGAACACAGGGGCATTATTTCCTGGAGACTGCTGATCACCAGAAAGCCAAGTAACTGCTCCTGGTGCGAGAAGGAGCAGAGTGCACTGATGCCTGACTGTTTCTGGTTGAGCAGTGAGTGTCTGTGCTTGATGTTCCTTACTGGTCTAGTTGCTATTCTAGGTATCTACCAGGAAAAATCTACAAGTCTACAGACCTTTGCATCAACTGGGACAAGACTGTGCATCACCAAACAGGCTGTGGCCTGCTTCTCAACTTGTGATTGGTGCTAATGTTTTGCTTCTAGTGAGAGAAGTAGCAAATGAGAATTGTATCCCAGCAGAGTCAAGCTTCCGTGAGACCAGCATTAGTATCATTCTTGACAAACTAATTGCTTGTTTTTCAGTATGTACTGCTTGATTTGTTTGTAACTTCAAAATATCTGCCTAAATCCTTCACCATTAAATGTTCAGGGTACACTTATTAGTTTTCCCTCAAGTGTTTGGCAATGCCCAGTATAGAAACACATACCATGAGTGACATTTTTCCTGTAAAAGCACAATTCAAAGTTCACCAATACCTAGTTGCACACAGGACAACTAGTTTGCAGTGACAAGCACTATCCCCAGAGTTGCAAACCAGATACTCGTGACATTGCTTTATATTCTCACACCGTCTAATCCATAAAAAAGAGTCCACTAGAGCAAACGACCTAGCCGAAGGTGGTAACAACAAACCAAGAAATGAAAAACCATCAAAAAGCACTAAGCAAAAAGAGTATTGCCATGGATATGAACTTTTCCACTATCTCCATTAGCAGCTTGGTGGATATGGGCATCCTGAGGCACTGTAGAAATTCCGTATATTTACTGACAACCGGTTAATTCTCTGACAAATGGATATAGTATGTGAGAGTTGTATTTATACAATGTCACTGGAGGCAAAGCTCTGACATAAAAGCACTTCTAGTGCCACTAAGGTTGTCAGTAGTACACATACTACACCCATCACGCACAATTCAAAGCAGACATAT
Source organism: Protopterus annectens (assembly GCF_019279795.1). Lineage (NCBI taxonomy): Eukaryota > Metazoa > Chordata > Ceratodontiformes > Protopteridae > Protopterus > Protopterus annectens. Next base: position 369,927,354 of record NC_056749.1, read on the forward strand.
AGAACCACATATGCTGAGCCATTTAAATGCAACTTTCCTAAACTCCAAAACCTCCTAAATGAAGTACATAAACAAATACCCTCAGCAGTCTTTCAAAAATGCACTCTTTCAAAACACCATCCACATCAACACATACAGCCACATCACATGGACCCTCTATGTCTAGGCTCATAAGGCAAACCACCACACAATCTAACATTGTGGTCATTGGAGACTCCATCATATGACACATTGATGTCCTTCTCACCAGACTGATTAAGGAGAAAGTCATGGTCAGTTGCTTATCATGGGCTATGTCTTTTTCCATACTGCCTTTTTTAAGCAATTCCAAACTGAAAGTACTACTGACATAGCAAATCAAAGCCAAGAAAGTTTAAAGGTATTACTGCTCAGTGCTAGGTGCCTAAACAAAAACTCCCCTCCCTAGACATTCTCTTCACACTAGAGAATACTGATGTTTGTGTGGTGACTGAAACATGGTATAAAGCTGGTGAGAGAAAACCGACAGTGCAATGTTAGAATGCCTTCCCACGCACTTAAACCAGCTACTACACAGAGATGGACTAAAGGTGGAGGGCTCTTGATTTACATCAAAAATAAATATACCTCAAGGCTGGTCAAAGAGGACAATGCACTTCAGGTGTTCCATGTTCAAATAACCATAGGCAAAATCCAATACTACTTTGTTGCAAGATACAGGTCCCCCACATGACCCAGGAAACCCATACCATGTACTTAAACTTATTAGAAACACTCACCATCCAACCCAATTCCATATTCATGGGTGGAATTAATTACTCCACTATTAACTTGTTGTAAACACAAATTCCTTGCACCAGACTGTCAACACATCGACCAGGGGTGCAACCATGCTGCATCTGATCCTCGCTAATATGGGAGAGTGCTGCACATCCTACTGTAATGTCTTCTCTGGTAAGGGCAGACCACAAAATGGTCTCCTTTGAAGTTAAAATAATGCCTGGACCCCCAGCTAACCCTGGAATATTTAGGAACTACTCTAAAGCTAACTTCCTGTTATTAAGTGATAATCTGGCAACATTTCAAATCCCTATTAACCCTAAGAACACTGCTGCCTATGCAGAAGTGTTCACAGAAACCCTGTACAAGCATATTAATAGCTGCATAGAGGCAGCTGTACCAAGACCAAGAAGTACTGAACTAACTCAAAAAACAAGCCACACTGGTGGAATCAGAAAATCAATAGTCTGTATAAAAGCAGGAAAAAATCATGGCAAAAAGTAGGAGCAGCAGCCAGCAGGATAAAACCACTCTCATCAAACTAAACAAACAACTCAAAAAACAAAGTCTACCAAAGTCAAATTTGAGGTAAATTTGGCCTCCCAGGCAAAGGACAACCACAAGGCATTCTTTAGTTATGTTTGCAACGTCAAAGGCAATACACAATTGCGTGCAGACCTCATTGCAAATGGAGCCACCTATACTGATACAGAAGATATAGCAAACCTACTTGCAAATATATTCAGCAACAACTTTACCCCTCTCTCCTCCTCAACCTTCCCTCAGGAAATACTATCAAATATAACTTCTCCTGTTATCAGTAGGGGACAGGTCCTTAATGCTCTTTCCAAGGCCAAGAATGCTGCATCAGTGGGCCCAGATAATATATCAGGATGCCTTCTAACTAGAATGAAACATGGTCCTCTGGAATTGTTATTTAACTGTGGCCTCCAAACAGGTTACGTGCCTCATGAATGGACAACTGCAACAGCCATCCCTCTGCACAAAGGTGGGCCACCTACAGACCCATAAGTCTCACTAGTCTTATATGCAAAGCCATGGAAAGAATCATCATGGATATGATCAATAATGATACAGTAAACCTCCAGACACTGGACCCAACCCAGTTTGGTTTCATCAAGGGCAGGGCATGCCTTCTTAACCTGGTGGACTTCTTTGAAAAGGTCAACAAGCAATGGATGAGGACAAAATGGTTCACAATGCCTACTTTGACCTGGCCAAGGCATTTGACACAATACACCACTCGAGCATTGTTGACAAACTCAAGAGGTTAGATACAAACTCATAAGTAACACAGAGGATAGACAAATGGCTCACAGACAGGACCCAGGAAGTTAGAATTAGGGATTCCACCTCTACAAAGAGGCCAGTCACAAGTGGAGTCCATCAGGAATTGGTCCTTGGACTGCTACTTTTTGGCATTTACCAATGTCAAAGCCAATGTCATTGGTCTCTGGCTGGCTACATTTGCAAATGATTGCAAATTAGGAGCTGTCACTGAATACCACACTAACACAAATGTTCTCCAGGAAGGGCTGATACAGACAACTGGTGTCAGAGGCATAGACAAACTAAATGCCAAGAAATGCATAAATAGTATCTTTCGGGAAGTCATCCACCCCTGGTAACTATCATATTGACAATATACCCCTTAGATTTGACCCAGTAGTCATGGACGTATGGACACACATAGACAGTAATCTAGCTTTTAACCATCATGTGTCTACAGTAGTGAGGAAATCATTCTATGCTGCACAACTTATAAGTAAAGGTGTGGCATCAGCATTGAAGGAAGTCATTGTTCCACAGTATTCGGCATTTATCAGACTTATCATTGAGTACAATACCCCCTTCGGTATGTACCTAACCAGACATATCCAAGAACTGGAACTTGTAAAGAGGTTCCTCAATAAAAAAATACAGGTCATAAGTAAAATACCCCTATGCAGAATGCCTCAAGGCCCTATGTAGGATAGTACAACCAATATTTACACATAAGCAGGACTTGGGTGGCTTACTAAGTCTCCCTGTTGCAGATGTAATGTTTTCGTAGGTGATGGTTTACTGTGCTATTCAAATGGTATGTTTGGGTTTGGCATTATGGTTAAGGTCTTCATCTCATAGATACAAGGTACAGAGTATAATTCTGCCCTTTGGGTTACTGGACAGGCTTAAAATGGTCATTTAGAGTAGTTAACCTAGTATTAAGCTATAAACCTATGAAATGTTGTAAATGGAGAAAAATACAAACATTTGCAGTTAACTATATGATAGGAATGGGAAATGTCATGAAATAATAATATGACCTAAAGCCATAATAGAACCCATGACACTACACAAAAGAACAGTCTTCAAACAGTACAATTATCCCAGCACACCACATAGGAACTTCTAGATCATTACATCCAAAAATCATAGGATCATAGGAAATTACTGGACTATTGGCCCTGAGGCCCTTACAAGCCTAGCCAAGAATTTAGCCCATGTTCCGACAAGTCAGCACCCAATGCCCCTGTCCAGCATGGACACAGCTGGAATCCCAGGGGTGTATTTTCTGTTCTCTATCCAGTTATCTAGGTTGTGCTTAAAAAGGATAATGAGGTACTCTGCTTGACATGGAGAGGGAGTCTATTCCACAGAATGGGGAGTCTCTAGGACACAAATCTGTCCTGCCAACAACTCCTATTGATGTCACAAACCAGGCTGAGGTTGTGTGTGTGTGTGTGTGTGTGTGTGTGTGTGTGTGTGTGTGTGTGTGTGTGTGTGTGTGTGTGTGTGTGTGTGTGTGTGTGTGTGTGGGTTACTTGAATGGAGCTTGACTTGCGGATATGCAGCAGTCACATCAAGGTGGGGTCTGAGATTGCTTTGTATGCCAGACAAAGAGCACCTCTGAAGGAGTCTGTATGAGACCGAGTAGAGGGACAAGGCTTTTAGCCTTTGTGTGTAGGGTAGATGTTTGAGGCCCTGGATTCTCCTGGTGAAGAACCTCTGTGGTCTCTCCAGCTACTGTATGTGCTTTAGGTGCATGCTGAAAGGGCATTGTACGCAATAATGGGTCTTATAAGGGAAGCATACAGGGATGTTATGACCTCCTTGTCCCTGGATCAGATACTCTTACTAATAGGTGGGCCATGCAGAAAACCTTCTGTACAGCAGAGGCAATATGGTGGTCAAAAGTCAGTTTGCTATCAACCTGTGTGCCCAAGTCCCTCATGACTGACTGCATGCTTAGGACCTTCTTATTAATGTGATAAAACCTAAGAACTGTTACAGTAACGGTTTTATAATGGTGCCCTTAGTTAGCCTTTACTCTGTATTCCCACAGAGCAGCAGGTTTAAGCAAAATTTGCACAATAATAACCAGAATACTGTAGCATAAATTAAAATCTTCAGCTTTTACCACAGGAAGTTGAATAGCATTCACCATCAATCAGCACTGGTGCATGATGCCAGCCTCTGCACAAATGCTGAGGACAAAAAGTGAAGGCTTTTCCATGTGCCATTGCTGTCTTGCCAGTCACACTGGCAATGAGTACATCAAGAATCAGAGAAAGAGCTAAACATGGCAGTGACATTTGTCCATGTGTGATGCTCAGACTAGTGAGACATGTTCCAGTGTTAAACCCTGATATAGTTTATGTTATTGGTTATGATCATGGCTGTTTAGAGGAAAACAATATGACTTCTAAAATATAGGGATGTTATGAATTAAGCATTGGTATGATTAAGTAGTACCACCTGGGAATCAAACTCAAGAGAAAAAAAAAAGACAGCACATTAAACTTTGCTGATTAACTGTCACTGCCACAGGATAACTTACTTGTTAAGATAATAATTTCAGGTATAGTACCGTAAGACTGAGTGCAGGAATAATGAAGAGATGCCTGTGTGTCTGTGACTTTACTTAAGTAAGGGGACTGCATTTCTATGTGAAAAGCATTGTTTATGTTTGTAAATGGGTGTATATGCATGCAGTTACATGAGCTCAATAACACATGGTGGGTTAGGTTATATACATTCATTCTTCATAACACATACTGACATTAAACACACATTCTTATATTATGTGAGAATTCAATAACTACAACAAAACCATTGTGTATGTCATATTTATGCATGTGCATTCCACATGAACTATCATCAGTGTGATGTTTTAAATAATTTACGCATATTATATTTAGCTACTTTAGCAAACAGTAATGACATATTTCTTGCAATAAATAGAATTATGTTAATGAGGTACATTTATTGTGACATTCCTGAGCACAATGTGGAGACAAATGGCATTCTGACCCCCCACCACTGTAATAGTATCTGTCAGATGGATTCACACCCTGTAGCAGGTCTCTGCAGTCTGTACAACTGATGTACTTACTTACACCTTGTGCCACAGGTAAAGTTACCGGACACATTGAATTTATTCCCCCATTGCTGTCCAGAGTGCTATCCAGAGTGTTGACAGTGCCGCACCAACACTGGGCTTGTCTGCTGTGCAAAAAAGCAGTCTAAATTAAATTTTTCACTTTTTTCCATATGAAATGAACCATGTTCGTATGCTGCTGAGTGATGAGCAAATGGAAAAGGCATTAAAAATATAAATGAAACAAAATGACACAGAAAAAAATCTTAAAGAAAAACTTAATTCAAGCATTGGGTATTCATAGAAATTATCAGAGCCAGAAGTGCATTACAGTGACACATTCATCCTTCTCACATTTCCTTGACACATCAGAACCTTAATTTTTGGCACACATTATCAGGATTGTAGGTACTGTCAAATAATAGTAAAGGGGACCAACAACAGCTCACATGTTGTTAGCAATACTGGAAATAGTTGATTTTCAAAGAGCAACACAATGATATCACAAAATGTGTGTAAATATGTATTCAGACCCCACCTTTCAAAAATTTCACTTCACTGTATTTGAACCCTGCATCAGCTATTTTTTCTCTAATATTACTGCACTTACACCTTGTGTCACAGAGAAAGTTATATAACAGTTGCAGTTTCTTCACTGACTACTCTCCAGAGTGCTGAAGTTTGCACACCACTGCTAGGCTTCTTTGTGCTACAGAAGGCAGCCTAAACTAAATTTTTCACTTTCTTTCCTTAGGCATTGAACTGTAGTTCACTGCTGAGAACTGCTGCCAGTCCACAGTACCCACTGCCAAATGGTGCACACACAGGTAGAGAGAGAATAACAAGGTACTGAAATAGAGTTAACATTCTGAAGAAATTAGTTAAGATGCATACGTTTGATATTTCCTCAACCTAGTTCTGTTTCCACATGAACATATGTGCATTGAAGATCATTATGTTCACACAAACACAGCCATATCTGGATTAGAACCCCAGGACGCTGAGGCATTCTCAAGACACAGTCAAATTCTTACTACTATGTGCCACACACATTATACTGTGATGATAAACAAGAGGTTAGGTATACTCATTATTTGCCATAGTGTCAATTATTACAGGAGCCACTGAAAAAAAATCCTGACATTTGTCCTGTGTAATTTGCAGTTAGATGTGTAGATTATTGTGATACTGGCAACAGGGCAGGTAATATTTCCTCGCACAATATAAAATAAAACATTTGAACACTGCACCCATTTACTTCTCTTTATTTTGTGAGCATCTTCCAAATGTTGATAATGGGTGACTGGAATGCACATATCCGGACAGACAGAACAGAATATGAGGACTGCCTGGGCCCACAAGGGTGGGACAACAGGAATAAAGAAGGAGTGGCCATTCTAGACTTTTGTCTGGCAAATGACTTGATAGTAGCCAACACATGGTTCAGAAAGTGAGTCACTTGATCACATACAAGAGTGGGCTACATATAAGTCAGTTAGAATTCCTCGTAGTAAGGAAAGGACACTGGAGTAGAGTCAGTGATTGCAAAGTCATCTCCAGTGAAATAGTTGGCCCACAGTCTAAACCACTGTTTGCCACAATTAGCTGCAAGCAGCTGTCAGAGAAGGCTCTAAGGTCTACAGAGACCAGGCTGAAGACCTGGAAGTTGACTGGAGAGAAAGCACAATAGTTCAAGGAATTACTCAGGGCTCTAGCCCCTCAAGAAAAAGAGGAAATAGGTGGAGTTAAATAATGGCAGTGCCTCTAAGCAGCACGTGTGAGGACTACAGAACAGATATGCGACTGAGCCAGGTATGGAAATAAGGTAAATAAGGAAAGGTAGTGGTAGAATGTAGAAGTCTAGGAAGTCATCAAAAGAAAGGAGTGCAAGAAAAAGTGGGAGACAGAAAAGTCAGTCCAGGCTAGGAAGGAATACAGGTTGGCTAACAAAGAGCTTAAGAAAGAAGCTGCAATAGCAAAGAACAAGGCATCAGAGGCACTCCACAAACTTTTGGAAAGTGACTCTGTAAATGGCACAAATAAACTACATCAGGTTGCAAGGGAAATAGAGAAAGTTAAAGACGATAATCAGACACCCTTCATAAGGGATGTCAGCAACAACCTGCTCACTAGTCCACAGGATGTCAAAGGCAGATGGAAGGAGTACTTCCAGCAGCTTCTGGATGAAGAAAAACCCACAGAAGCTGTACTGCCCCTGACACAGCCAACAATGAGAGAACAGGAGGAGCCCACCACAGAAGATGTAAGCACAGCACTAAGGAAAATAAAGTCAGGGAAAACAGCAGGCTCACATGAGGTCACAGCAGGTACGATAAATATACTGGGTGAGATAGCGGAGAAATAGCTCATGCGGGTATACACAGCAGTGTGGAGAGAAAGACATATCCCAGATCAGATGACTGGAGAATAAGCATACCAGTGCCAGTGTTCAAGAACAAAGTGGACATATACAACTGTGGGCAGTACAAAGGTATCAAACCCCTGTCCCATTGTATGAAAGTTCTGGAGAGGATGACTGATAAATAAATATACACAATTTTAGAAAGTAAGATGGGAGATGGGCAGTTCAGATTCAGATCAGGATGCAGCACAACTGAGTCAATGTTTGCAGTGAGACAGATAGCTGAAAAGAAGCTAGAAATGAGGAAAAAATCTAAATGGGCTTTCCTAGACTTGGAGAAAGCATATAAAAAGGTCCCAAGAAAGCTGACTTGGGCAGTTCTGTGGTGGTTGTCCCAGAAACATTGATAGAATTAGTACAAGCTATGTACAAGGACTGAATGATTCGAGTACAAACAGTGTTTGATCTCACAGAGAAGTTCTCAGTGGGAGTGGGTGTGCAAAAGGGTTCAGCTCTAAGCCCACTGCTGTCCATACTGGTGATGGACTATATTAGCAAGCAGCTTGGAGGGGAAAGAACAACAAAGTTGCTGTATGCAGATGCTGTGGTATTACAGGCAGACAGAGTAAAAACCTCAGCAAAGGATAACGGAATAAAATACAAAATTGAAGGTACATGGGATAAAACTGAGTACAGATAAGACAGTTTTAATGACAACAAATGGGGGATCAAAAGAAGCTGAGAAGTGAGATAGAAGGGAAAATAGTAGAACAGGTTAACAGCTTCAAGTGTCTGGGAGGGGTAGTAGAGGAGAATGGAAGTCTGAATGAGGAGGTCAAAGCTAGAAGCAGAGGGATGCATCAAACTGGCACAGGGTGTAAGCTGTAGTGTATGACAGAAGAATGCCAAAGAATCTGAAAGGTAAGGTATACAAAATAGGGGTGTGACCAGTACTACTACACTGTACAGAAAACTGGGCATCAAAGGCAGAACAACTGAGGAAGCTAGAGGTAATGGAGATGAAGTGCCTGAGATGGGAGGTAAGGCCCACACTATCAGACAGATGAAGAAATGAGGACATAAGAGCAGAAGCCAAAGTTGCCCCATGTGCAGAAAAGGTCAAAAAGAACAATTACAGTGGTTTGGGCACAATGTGCAGAAAAGCAGAAGACAATCTGTTGAAGACAATTATGGAACAGAGAGGCAGAAGGCAAGAGGAAACATGGGCTTCCAAGAACAGGTGAACAGATTGTTTGAGAGAAGACATGTGACAGTCAGGCATGGGTTTTGAAGAAAGCAGGTGAGTGGCATTGAATTGAGAGAAATGGTGACAGTTGATACAACATCCTGACCCCATGTATAAAAATGGCAAAATGGGGTTTGATGATGATTCAAATATCTATGGTTCTCTAACAAGACTACTACTACTTTTTCCCTGACACACCCTGAATGATACTGGAGTCAGAATAATTATTCACACTTGCAAGCACTTAGCAGGTAACACTTCTGAGTGCTCATCCTTGCAGAGGTAGGTCGTTACACCATGTTAACATTCCCTGCACTTAGTGAAGATTTTGGAATTCATGAATGCTAATGAGTTCACACCTCACTTGCATATTCACAGTGCTTACAGGGCTAAATCTCAACTACATCAAGGTAATCATGTAGGCAAGGAAATGTGTATCATTGTAGGGGAGAGTTTTTATCCAGAAAGCTAAACGCTGCTAATTGCTTGCAAAACATGTTTCTAGTGTCATAACTAACTTGATACAAAGGAAGTTGCTGTTTTTTATTTTACAAAATGTTGTATTTCAAACTTAGAGATGGATTGTATTTCACAATATACTCTTAGCTTAGTGTAGGCATTGTTTTCCCCTTGCTGGTGGCATAGGCATGTATATCCATTATTTGTTAAATTATAAAAGATTGTGAAGAATGTAACATGACATTATTAAACATTTGCTATGCCCATCTGGCAAGTTGTTGCAGAAGAATATTGTATCACTTTACAGAAGTTTATAGCCCACAAATGTGCTAAGCCTGTCATATATAACTGACTGCACTCCACAGTGAACATCCAAGAGCACTTTTATCATTTACACTGGAAAGGTGTATATTGTTTTAGTTAATATTGCAGTGTACTACTCAATTACACAGCTGATGTCCTTCTTATATGACCTGCACACTTTCTTTTCATTTCTTTTACTTTTTTTTTTTTGGGGGGGGTTATATTTACTTGTGTGCACTAATATGGAGCTTTTTTTATTTTTACTTATTTAATACACTGACATTGGTTCTGACTAGGAGGACAACACCAGTGGGTATACTGCAGAACTTTCAAGTTGGCAGTTTAGCTGAATAATTTGTTAGGCTTGTCCTCATGTATTCTCCCTGTGCACTGGTATTTGCACATTTTTAATGTAATTATGTGTCTGTACATGTGTGAGGAAGTAAAATCCTTGATGCATATTATTGTGCAAAGTCCATAGGTGGATACTGCTGACATGACAGCCGTATATTGTTACTGACATTACTGTACACATGATGACAGATGTCTCATCTTAGGGACATATGACTATTTGCATATGGAACTCAACAGTTCGAGATTTTTTTTCAAAGAGATTCTACTCTTACCTTGGACCTGAGATGAGGACAGAAAATACTGCATAATTACTATACTGTTTCCATGTCTGTCTGGTTTTGCTGTACAATTGTCTGTAGCATGCAGTCCACAATAACTCAAATGGGGTGTAAACACCCTTCTTCTTTCCTGAGATCGGGCCACAGCAGCTGCTTGGTTAAATGCCTGTTGCACATAGAGGACAATGACAAGAGCAGTATGTTAAATGCCTGTTGCACATAGAAGGTAATGATAAGAGCAGTATGTTACATGCCTGTTGCACATAGAGGGTAATGATAAGAGCAGTATGTTAAATGCTTGTTGCACATAGAGGATAATGATAAGAGCAGTATGTTAAATGCCTGTTGCACATAGAGGATAATGATAAGAGCAGTATGTTAAATGCCTGTTGCACATAGAGGATAATGATAAGAGCAGTATGTTACATGCATGTTGCACATAGAGGATAATGATAAGAGCAGTATGTTACATGCCTGTTGCACATAGAGGATAATGATACGAGCAGTATGTCATATGCCTGTTGCACATAGAGGATAATGATATGAGCAGTATGTTAAATGCCTGTTGCACATAGAGGATAATGATAAGAGCAGTATGTTAAATGCCTGTTGCACATAGAGGATAATGATAAGAGCAGTATGTTAAATGCCTGTTGCACATAGAGGATAATGATAAGAGCAGTATGTTACATGCCTGTTGCACATAGAGGGTAATGATAAGAGCAGTATGTTAAATGCCTGTTGCACATAGAGGATAATGATAAGAGCAGTATGTTAAATGCCTGTTGCACATAGAGGATAATGATAAAAGCAGTATGTTACATGCCTGTTGCAAATAGAGGGTAATGATAGGAGCAGTATGTTACATGCCTATTGCACATAGAGGGTAATGATAAGAGCAGTATGTTACATGCCTGTTGCACATAGAGGATAATGATAAGAGCAGTATGTTAAATGCCTGTTGCACATAGAGGGTAATGATAAGAGCAGTATGTTAAATGCCTGTTGCACATAGAGGGTAATGATAAGAGCAGTATGTTACATGCCTGTTGCACATAGAGGGTAATGATAAGAGCAGTATGTTACATGCCTGTTGCACATAGAGGGTAATGATAAGAGCAGTATGTTACATGCCTGTTGCACATAGAGGGTAATGATAAGAGCAGTATGTTACATGCCTGTTGCACATAGAGGGTAATGATAAGAGCAGTATGTTACATGCCTGTTGCACATAGAGGGTAATGATAAGAGCAGTATGTTACATGCCTGTTGCACATAGAGGGTAATGATAAGAGCAGTATGTTACATGCCTGTTGCACATAGAGGGTAATGATAAGAGCAGTATGTTACATGCCTGTTGCACATAGAGGGTAATGATAAGAGCAGTATGTTACATGCCTGTTGCACATAGAGGGCAATGATAAGAGCAGTATGTTACATACCTGTTGCACATAGAGGATAATGATAAGAGCAGTATGTTAAATGCCTGTTGCACATAGAGGATAATGATAAGAGCAGTATGTTAAATGCCTGTTGCACATAGAGGGTAATGATAAGAGCAGTATGTTACATGCCTGTTGCACATAGAGGGTAATGATAAGAGCAGTATGTTAAATGCCTGTTGCACATAGAGGATAATGATAAGAGCAGTATGTTAAATGCCTGTTGCACATAGAGGATAATGATAAGAGCAGTATGTTAAATGCCTGTTGCACATAGAGGGTAATGATAAGAGCAGTATGTTAAATGCCTGTTGCACATAGAGGATAATGATAAGAGCAGTATGTTAAATGCCTGTTGCACATAGAGGGTAATGATAAGAGCAGTATGTTAAATGCCTGTTGCACATAGAGGATAATGATAAGAGCAGTATGTTACATGCCTGTTGCACATAGAGGATAATGATAAGAGCAGTATGTTAAATGCCTGTTGCACATAGAGGATAATGATAAGAGCAGTATGTTACATGCCTGTTGCACATAGAGGATAATGATAAGAGCAGTATGTTAAATGCCTGTTGCACATAGAGGGTAATGATAAGAGCAGTATGTTAAATGCCTGTTGCACATAGAGGATAATGATGAGAGCAGTATGTTACATGCCTGTTGCACATAGAGGATAATGATAAGAGCAGTATGTTACATGCCTGTTGCACATAGAGGGTAATGATAAGAGCAGTATGTTACATGCCTGTTGCACATAGAGGGTAATGATAAGAGCAGTATGTTAAATGCCTGTTGCACATAGAGGGTAATGATAAGAGCAGTATGTTACATGCCTGTTGCACATAGAGGGTAATGATAAGAGCAGTATGTTACATGCCTGTTGCAAATAGAGGGTAATGGTAAGAGCAGTATGTTACATGCCTGTTGCACATAGAAGGTAATGATAAGAGCAGTATGTTAAATGCCTGTTGCACATATAGGATAATGATAAGAGCAGTATGTTACATGCCTGTTGCACATAGAGGATAATGATAAGAGCAGTATGTTACATGCCTGTTGCACATAGAGGGTAATGATAAGAGCAGTATGTTACATGCCTGTTGCACATAGAGGATAATGATAAGAGCAGTATGTTAAATGCCTGTTGCACATAGAGGATAATGATAAGAGCAGTATGTTAAATGCCTGTTGCACATAGAGGATAATGATAAGAGCAGTATGTTACATGCCTGTTGCACATAGAGGATAATGATAAGAGCAGTATGTTACATGCCTGTTGCACATAGAGGGTAATGATAAGAGCAGTATGTTACATGCCTGTTGCACATAGAGGATAATGATAAGAGCAGTATGTTAAATGCCTGTTGCACATAGAGGATAATGATAAGAGCAGTATGTTAAATGCCTGTTGCACATAGAGGATAATGATAAGAGCAGTATGTTACATGCCTGTTGCACATAGAGGGTAATGATAAGAGCAGTATGTTAAATGCCTGTTGCACATAGAGGATAATGATAAGAGCAGTATGTTACATGCCTGTTGCACATAGAGGGTAATGATAAGAGCAGGATGTTAAATGCCTGTTGCACATAGAGGATAATGATAAGAGCAGTATGTTACATGCCTGTTGCACATAGAGGATAATGATAAGAGCAGTATGTTAAATGCCTGTTGCACATAGAGGATAATGATAAGAGCAGTATGTTACATGCCTGTTGCACATAGAGGATAATGATAAGAGCAGTATGTTACATGCCTGTTGCACACAGAGGATAATGATAAGAGCAGTATGTTACATGCCTGTTGCACATAGAGGATAATGATAAGAGCAGTATGTTAAATGCCTGTTGCACATAGAGGGTAATGATAAGAGCAGTATGTTAAATGCCTGTTGCACATAGAGGATAATGATAAGAGCAGTATGTTAAATGCCTGTTGCACATAGAGGATAATGATAAGAGCAGTATGTTAAATGCCTGTTGCACATAGAGGGTAATGATAAGAGCAGTATGTTACATGCCTGTTGCACATAGAGGATAATGATAAGAGCAGTATGTTACATACCTGTTGCACATAGAGGATAATGATAAGAGCAGTATGTTAAATGCCTGTTGCACATAGAGGGTAATGATAAGAGCAGTATGTTAAATGCCTGTTGCACATAGAGGATATTGATAAGAGCATTATGTTAAATGCTTGTTGCATATAGAGGATAATGATAAGAGCAGTATGTTAAATGCCTGTTGCACATAGAGGATAATGATAAGAGCAGTATGTTACATGCCTGTTGCACATAGAGGATAATGATAAGAGCAGTATGTTACATGCCTGTTGCACATAGAAGATAATGATACGAGCAGTATGTTAAATGCCTGTTGCACATAGAGGGTAATGATAAGAGCAGTATGTTAAATGCCTGTTGCACATAGAGGATATTGATAAGAGCAGTATGTTAAATGCTTGTTGCACATAGAGGATAATGATACAAGCAGTATGTTAAATGCCTGTTGCACATAGAGGGTAATGATAAGAGCAGTATGTTAAATGCCTGTTGCACATAGAGGATAATGATAAGAGCAGTATGTTAAATGCCTGTTGCACATAGAGGATAATGATAAGAGCAGTATGTTAAATGCCTGTTGCACATAGAGGGTAATGATGAGAGCAGTATGTTAAATGCCTGTTGCACATAGAGGATAATGATAAGAGCAGTAACCCCCACATTGTTTGTTTCAGAAGTGTAACCGTGTCTGTATTCCAAAGAGATCTGAAGTTCAGGGCAAAAGTGAGCACTGACGGTATAAGGTCACTTTATAGCTTCCTGAATACCATGCTGGATGTGTTAATTAGCTAGCAATTTGGCTCTTTCAGCTTTCATTGGCATGTTCTGCCATTCCCGATCTACACTACACATAGAGCTATTTAATGAACATCAAATAGCCCGTTATCATGTCTCCATCATGACGTGCAACCTACACAATATCAGTATTTAATGTAGCTATTAATGAATCTGGCACTGCATCTCTCACTGCCTTACTGACGTTTTTGTCTTTTCATTTAGATAATTATATTGTTCTCTGCCTTGTCACTTTTCTGTTTTTATATATTTCCTAAATTCTGTATATTTTTCATAGCCATCAAAACCTCTGTTAGAATAGCAGTTGATTCTCATTAAACTGAGATCTTGATCTGATTTCAACATGGTGCTCATGTATTCACCTGTGATATAGCACACTCTATGGTCCCATTCACATACAATTAGTATACTCACATGAATGCATCATGTGCATTGCCCGACTGATTCACTGTGACATTTTGGTCAGGCCAACTATGATACACCATCTGGCAGCACAGTGAAATTTATCCTTTTCATATCATATATGTTATTCTTTTCTTATTATATATGTTTGTACTTTTCATTTTATATATGTTTGCACCACATCTCCTGCAGGTACCTTAATAAAGCTATGAGTTTAATAGGAATTTGAGAATGTGCTTTAGTGTTTTACTGATTAATCGATTTACATTATGAACTTTTCTATCAGTTATAGTTTAACCTTAGATCATAACATACTCATTAAGTAATCCCAAAACATGATTCACTAGAAGAATCCTTATCAGTTTGGCTTTTAAGAACCAGGATTATCTCATGTTCTTCTGCTCATTAAACTGTATAGTTTGAATTTTGTTATATTTGAATCACAGAACTATAATTAACCAAAATATAAATAGTGAATAAAACAAAAACATAATTGCCACCATAAGCAGTAGCCAAAATGCAGAATAGTAATTAAGGCATAACTACTTCATAAGTGCAACTGTTAAGTATTAAACACATCCCAAATCATGACAAATATAACATGCCGTTTCCATGGCTTGTCTAAATGATAATTGTGCAAACAATTATAATTGTAGCATTTAGCAAAACCAACATTAATTGAAACATTAAGTTCATAATTCAAGCCCTCATGGAAAGGAATCAAACCTAGGTATAAATTAGTCATGTCAGTAGGTACCTATATTTTGGCGTATTGGGGCTAGACTACAAATGGTCTCTGGACCAAAAGCCTATTATTGATCTATGAACCTATATGATCTTTGTTGTTTGTTGTTGTTTGACTTTCGGCTTTTCCTGGTTAGGGGTCACCACTGCGGAACTCCGGTCCACTAATGATTGGCAGCAGATTTTCACAAATGCCGAGGTGCCAGCTCGACGTCCAACCTTCAACAATGGCATGTCCATTTACGCATGTCTTTCGAATGCCCACCCAACCGTGGAGAGGACATGCAGACTCCACTCAGAAGGCACTCCCCGTACTCCAGCCAAGAATAAAATGGGAGAACCTCTTACTGTGAGGCAACAATGCTACCGCTGCACCACTGTGGATCTATGAACCTATACAATCTACCAGATGTTATTGACTTCTTAAAGTATGTGAAAGCTTATTTTGTAATCTTGGAAGGCATTGTGCAATATATCTGTCACACTTTGACAACTGGTATTTACTTTTAGTATTAGGATAACCATTATGGTATTAGCTCCTAAAGAAGTATGTTTCCGGCATAGACTTGAAACAAAACCTGCACAGACATTACCTTACAGACCAGGCAGAGATCACCTCTAAGTAATGCATAGTAAATAGAATAGAAGGAACATTTCTGAAGCATTTCTGAATAATTTAAGTTTTCTAACCTTATGATTGTTATAGTGAGAAGTTATTTTACCTTTTCAAGTTTTTATTTTCAGTTGACTTGTTTGAAAGTTATAAAATGCAGCATTGTCTTTATTAATACAGTAAACTGGTGAAGTATAAATGGCTACAGTAATCGTGTAATGACTACACATTGTGTAAGATTAAATAGTCTACAGAATATGCTTTTCTCACTATGGCCAATACTTTGTTGTATACTATCAAGTTTAGATCTTTAAAGATGGTGTCATTTTATTATCATACAGTTTCAGTAGAATTTCTATGTGCAAAAACATATTCTATTTCTCTTAAATTTCAACAAATGTATATTACATAATTCTCAAAACTTCCATATATAAATTGTTTTCATAAGAGTAATATCTTTTTTCCATTTCCAAATTAAAACACAGATTATTTTTATGTATCAGATACAGTCTGCTTCATAAGAACATTGCAACTGATTGAGAATGTTTTAAGATGCTCTACTACAGAAGCACGCGACTGAATAAAATGTATCATTTTCACATGCTGACAGACTGGGGTAACCAGCCATTCCACTTACTTGGATTGGAGCACAGGCTTGTGCAGTAGGAACTAAAGTCCAGGTCTGGATCAATTATAATTCCCACTTCATTTCCTTAAGTGAGCCACTCAGTCTGAGACTTCAAAAGTATGGCCACATGATCTATTATTGCTTGACAAAAAAACAAATCATTCTGCAGTTATGTGCATTTGTAATACAATTGTTTCCCTCTCTCCAGTAATAGGTCAGTAATAAAGCAAAATCTTTATCACTGGCCATCAGTTTTTCAGGGTGCATGTCATTTGCAGTTTGTCCAGAAAATGTCAGTAGGGAATAAATATATTGTTAATTAAAAAAATCAATATGTATGGTGCAATGGTTTTTAGAATTCTTCTGACGCTCGTTTTCCCAGGGTGAGTAAGATTATTTGATTTTGAATGGAGGGTTTCTATTGATAATCCATTTGCTGGCCCAAGTCTATCTAGGCCTCAAACAGGATGTTAGATAACAAGTAAATGCACTACACGGCAAGATCCCAGATTACCTATGTAATTGTATAATTAAAGAACAAACTTGTTAAACAGGTTTGGGTCACTAACTACCACTGAACCATTATATTTGCTGTTTTTGATGGCATTAAAGTAAAAATTTAAAACAGTACCTTTTTTTCTGCTTTTCTGTAAAAACTACATCACTTGAGTTGGTGGACTGTATTAATGTAACCATTTTGCTGGCTCTCTAACTGGGAAAAACTATTGCTCTGGTTTGCTCTGAAGTCTTATATTACTATAAGACAAAATACTTAGTG
The DNA here is from genome assembly GCF_019279795.1 of Protopterus annectens. Taxonomy (NCBI): domain Eukaryota; kingdom Metazoa; phylum Chordata; order Ceratodontiformes; family Protopteridae; genus Protopterus; species Protopterus annectens. Next base: position 369,944,964 of record NC_056749.1, read on the forward strand.
GATCAATAATGGATTTTGTTTGCATGACCCAAGGAGTATCTGAATTTTGCTGGCTGTAAACACACTGGTTACATGTCAAAGGAGCTTCCTTGAATGCTGTAATGCTTATCCTGGTTTTATTAATCCAGAGCAGATCTTTTTTTTTTTTTTTATAACATGCCTTAACTCTGTCTGCATGGTCTGAAACAGCAAAAGTGGTGCAGTTATTCAAAACTGAGCTTCACTGAAATGTCTAAGGGTAGAACGCCATAGCGTTAAATGTATTTTTGAAGTGGAGCTTCCCATGTTTACTGTTAAAATGTTTCCTAAGCAGGAATTGAAGGGAGACTGACATATAACTATTTTTATACATAAGATCCAAAATACAGGGGTTTGTATCCATTTTACTTTCACATTATGAAAATGCATATAATACTCAGTTTCCAATGACAAGACCTCTGCACAGGGTGGAATATGCAACCTGGACCAGAATATGTGTTTCCCAAGTTGTCATTTCATCTGAATTATAATTGCTACATATTTGATCATAGTAAAGATTTTGTTTTCTTAGTTGTAACTGACTGAAGCCACTAAACTGGCCGTGATAAAAGCAATCCCTCTCTGACTCCCTAAATTAACATCTTCCTAAATATGTAATTAAACAACATACACATTCACTAAACCACCACCATTATAACAGGTACGTGATCTCAGTACATTTCAAAAAACAAGCCTCTGGCACCTCTGCACCGTAAAAATCTACTGCCAATCATTAGTGGACCAGAGTTCCGATGTGGCGGCCCCTAACCAAGAAAAGCTGAAAGAAGAAGAAGAACAAACTGGAATGCCTTAACAAACCCTTCATCTTGTTAAATACTAAATTATTAAATATCTAAAATGTCATGCTGCATTATTAGTTAATGCCAGTCCTGCTCCATGGCCTACCAGAACAACTAAACAACTAATGAAAAAAGGGACAGAGCTTAGAAAACATGGAAACAAACAAAAACCCAAGCGCTCTCTACTACTGCAAATACCAGAGAAATTCTGTTAAATTCATAAAACAAAGGTGGACAAATTCTAAGTTAATCCAGCAAAACTCACAGAGAATGTAAATTAATGGCAAAAAAATCACTGGAGCAATGGCAGTTTGGGTGTCGAACTTCCAATTTAATAAATATACAAATAAAACACTCAGGTTTAAAAACTTTTGCCCAGAGAGCTTCCTCAGGCGCATATGAATACAATGAAAAAAACTCAAGTTTAAATAGTGAAATAAAAGCACATGACTAAATCCAATGCAAACACAATTGTGCTTCTCTTTCAGTAAGGGCTTTAAGGAAACAAACCTTTGCCTCAGCCTTATCTGCTGCCAAGCCTACTTTCTGCAAGTAATATATTCATCAACTTACAAGGTACACAAATTCACGTTAGAAAAGTGTTACAACAAAGTAATTACATATGTCACAAATATGTCTTATCAAACCCACCAATGCTTGGCCCTGAAAATCTTGAATTGGTCTAAACTGCCCCATTATCTAACATTCTGGCAACTAGTCACCACTCATCTATCATCCTGAAAAATGCCCTTTCCTTATGAAAAATATTCTGACCTACTCCCTACAATGAGCACTCCACTCAAAAGAAAAATGTCTACTCCTCCCAAGTAAAACTAACAGTTCTGCAGGGACTCTATATACTCCTCTCATATCACAAAACTCTGGAACTCTATTCCCTTTTCACTAAAACAAGTCAATAAAAAGACTTTAAGCTATACCTAACACAACACCTATATGACTTTTGGATATGGTCATACTCCCCTCCTCGCTAAAAGTTTATGTTCCCTCACTTTTGTATAATTCTTCATTTCCCCTCTCTCATCTTCTCTGCTTGCACATTAATAGTGCCAAACTCTCCTTCACTTTCTCTTCCTAAACTAATATATATATATATATATATATATATATATATATATATATATATATATATATATATATATTTTTTTTTTTAATTTTATGTTCTATATATGTTCTCGAGCATTTCTCCTCGGGCCATCTCTGAAAAGGGGTTTCTACCCAGCTGGCCTTCATGATAAACAAAAACAAAATAATTAATTAATTAATTAATTCATTCATTAATGTTGAGTTACACAGAAATGCCTAAGGGGAAAATAAATACTTCTACAGCATTTTCTAATGGATCATCCTGTTGTCTTTGCTTATAAGTTTTTAATAAAATATCAAAGGGAACTAATATTTGACCTTTTATATACAAGTTACAAATGAAAAGGTTATAGACCTTTACAGTCTCATTTTAATATTTTGCATTGTCCTGTTCCCCTTTAATAACACACATCACACCAAATGACATTTGATGAACTTTATTAAATTTCCATAACATAGCTTTGATCACCAACTTTATTAATTACAACTATTCATGATATAATTGATTCTTAATACAGCATAACCTCCTTGTAATGTTAATCAGGGCAGCGTACCTACTCACCCTGCCCCAGTAAGCAGCGTCCATACCTCTACTCACTTACTTTACTTATGAAGCATCATCCCATCTCACTTCATACACCATTCATTGTAATTTTAATCAAGACAGCGTACCTACTCACCCTGCCCAACAAGCAGGGTCCATACCTCTGCTCATTTACTTTACTTATGAAGCAGCGTCCCAACTCACTTCATACACCATCCATCGAATTACTTCCACCAAATAAGCACCGTCCTTACCTCAGCTTGCTTATCTATTCAGCAAGCTTCCTCCAATTACTCATTTCCTTTCCCCAGATCCTTGAAATAAACATCCAGACATCAGAGGGGGAACAGAAGAGGGCAAGCCTATCCCTGTTCTCTGCCAACCGTGCTTTTCCCCCTCCCTTCTACCCAAAATTGTTCAATCCACTTCCCATAAAAGGAAGGGTCAAGCCAAACATCATTTGGTGTACCCATCATCTGTAAAGCACCTTAGAATCCTGTCATAAATCCCTTTGACATGCCATCACTAAAACACACCCTAATGAAACTAAATAAAGTAAGATTACCGTAACCCCGTTGTAACACCGGAACATCCACACCAAGAGAATACATACCCTTTCAGCCCGCTACCTTCAAAGCTGAAATCGCGGCTCAACCTGAACAGATTAACAACCTATAACCACCACAAAACCACAAACTATAACCCCTTGAACACAAATCCATACCCAGTCAAAACAACTAGTATCAAGTGTCACACTCAACCAGCACCCCTTGACCTGGTTCCTGAAACTCGCCTATGCCCATCAATGAAGTACTCTACCTGCCCAGCCTTAAACACTCCCTAATGCAAATCCCCTTGATAAATGCAATGTAGCTACCACAATCAAAGGCAGAATCCATTACCTTCCAAATCTATGCAGTACCCCATCTGTGACATCATTGTGCAGTACCAAAATGACCGGGACTTCCATGGCAACAGCCTCCATCACCTTTCAATTACTTTCCTTCAGATCACCACCAACACCCCATCAACTTCTGGACCTCTGCCACTGCAAAAGAAAACAGATTAAGTACATAGCCTTTACAAGATTGAACAAAACAAGTCTCAAACCCTATACCACGTGTCTATGGGGCAGACACCTTATCCATATGCCCCCCCCCTTAATGTTTACCATAATTTATCTGACAGATGTGAGAGCCCCAAATGAAGATCCTAAAGTTCTAAGGAGAACCTAACTGAGCTAAATCTGTCTCTTCTGCCACGTCAGGCCAGCAATGACCACATACTACAAAATAGCAACAAAACACATGCTAGTCATCCCTCTCAAATTCACTGGGGAAACTGTGTAAACCGAGCTATAAGTAAAGTGGGACAATGACCCAATATAGTGGCAATTTCTTAAATATTGCTATTTATAACGTTAGAATAGCAGACAGGTAACTGGAGTCACATCAACGCAAATCCCCACTATTGTTGTTAGCAAATCCTATCAGTACATACAGCCAGGCTGTAAAGATTTGCCCGAATTTACCTGACAATCCCATGAAGACAGAGCCCCAAGTGAATACCACTTCCAAATTTTAAATCTAACTGGTTAGCAATTAATCCTAAGAGAGACTGAAATACGCCCCCCCCCTAGAAATATTAACACTTGATCTCTGCAGCACCAGCCATGCTATAGGCAAAGAAGTGCAAGTGACTGTCATCATACCTCTCAACTTCCTAGAACAAGGAGTCTGGACAAACCATAAATAATGAGAAGACAAAGGCACAAATAGGGACACTTCTAAATATTTCTGTTACAAACTTAGCAAATTGATGGAATAAAAGGTATTACATTATCTTGAATGTCTGAAAGATATAAAGTCTGAAACTCAAATGTCTGTCATTTTTTGACCTCAACCCTCAGGGAGTTGCCCAAAAACCAATTTTATGAGAACCTGAAAATATGAAGTAAAATCTGAACAGTCTGTGAAAATGTGTACAGTTGAGAGGTATAGCTGTCCTTTGATAATCAGTGACAGAGAAACATCAGTTGCTCCATTCCTTAACAGAGAAATCCAAAGCAAAGTGCACACCAATAACCTTTTGCACACCTATTTGAACCATGTACATTGTAAGGCGCTATAATTTATAGTCCAGAAAATGAGCCCTGCCATGGTAGTATATATTTACAGCTTTGCCCTTTGCCTATCAAGCCTGACCTATGCTCAAGTGGCACTAAAAAAAAAAGATATATATATATATATATGTATATATATATATATATATATATATATATATATATATATATATATATATATATATATATATATATATATATATATATATAAAATATTCAGGCAAATTGCCCAATACTTCCACCATTGAAATATTCCCAAAGAAATGCAAAAGAAGAATTCCTTGGCGCAGAGGAGGAAATAAATCACCAAGTCCAAAACCATTCCCCAACCTGACTACTACCTATACCTCACCCATGCCCACTGAACAGCCCTCCCAATCATAGCAGCCTCCCAAAATTGGCATTTACTCTATGGCGAGAGGGACCCCACCATATCAAAGTGTTTTTTTTTTTTGACTGGTAGTTTATAAATATGATGCACTAAACATACATAAATAAATAATCTGCAGGGGAAGCTGCCTCCTTCCCCCTGACACTAAGGTCTGACATTTCCTAGTAGAATTATCCAAAGACATGCCAATAACCTCTCGAAAAAACCCTGTTTATGGTAAATGGACCACCTTCAGGATATGACAGCTGCAGCTAAAATACGTACCATTGTTTATCGACTTTAGCCCTCAATGGTTTGCCTATCAACCACCATTTAATAATTGCAAAGCAAATGTAACTATTTAATATATAATGGTTAATGAGCTGTCTCATCTGCTAAATTTATTTTATTTATTTATTTTACATTTGTTAACTGGGCTAGTCTGGCTGGATACATGTCCATTTTCAGCAGAGGCCCGAGGAGAAAAGCTCCACTATCATAATATAACTTTTCACATTAAAAAGATACCACTAATAATAATGGCAATAAAACAATAAACAATCAAAAATGACAAAAGAAAAACAACGTAAAATCGAATATACAGTATTATCTACTAGAAACTTTATAATTTTCAGAAAATCACTAGAGCAGAAAAAATGAATTCTATTTTTGAAAAAGTTCAGTGGGAAGTTTATTCCAATATGAAAATAAGTGAGATTTGATAGTAGTTACTAGGAGCTTTTTATAAGGTGTGATAAGGTTTTTCAGTATGGGTGTGTTGGAGGGTTAAAAGTGATGACAAATTGCTGCAGGAGTATTAGATTTGGAAGTTCAAGCCAGTGCAAATCTGGCAATACTGTGGTAGGCTAAATTAAGTTGTTAGCTTTAGAAAGGTTGATAAAGTTTGGGCAAGAGATACGATGTGGCAGTCAGAATTTTTATTTACTGTCTTGAAGTCAAAGTTTAGCTGATTGTCTATGGTGACACCTAGCAGCTTTGTGGAATGGTCAGGCTTGATGATAGTGCCATTGCAGGACATGATGGAAAAAGTGATTGGAGTGGATTTAAGGGTTTTTTCTGCTAAGTTCTACTGGGGATGTGAGAGTAGAATCATCAGCATACTGTATACAAGTGGATGTAGGGAGGTATGGTAACTGGGAGTTGAGAGGTTTGATTTGTCAGGTATGAATCAAACCACTGTAGTGCCAGTGAGTCAAGTGACAGGGATTCTAAAGTGTGGAGAGGTCTAAGAATAGTGCAGAGGAGAACAGGTTGTTGTTTGTGTCAGTGAAGGAGAGAGTACTGTGGTAGGGTCTAAAACCATGTTGTGAGTCTTTGTTATTCAAGAGATGGTGTAAGAGCTGTTGGTTCCATTATTTTGGATAGTGGAGATAGAAGGGCAATAAAATTTGAGAGTTAGAGTTAGGAATGATATGGGAGATTTTCCAACAGGAAGGATTTTGGATTCAGTTATAGTTCTGTTTATTAAGATGGAGACTGGGTAGGCTAGTTTTAGCAGCTAGTTTGAAGATATTCGGCTGGTAGCTTGTCAGCAGAAGGGGTGCAAGGTTTGAGTTTAGATAATAATTTACGATATAGGTTGGAGACAGTATTAAACTTTAGTTTTGGGGGATAGGGAGGAGTCATGGTGTTTGCCAGAGAGGCAACTGTTTGAGAGAAGAAGTCATTGAAAGTGTTGGCTATTATGGGGTTGGCTTTGAGATAGGCTAGCTGGGGTAGGGGTTTGGTATTCCCTGGATGTAGAAGTTTGTTTATTCCTGACCAAAATTGTTTGGGGTGATATTTAAAGTGGTAGTTTTTATCAAGATAGATAAGTTTCTTTGTTGAGTTTCTCAGGTGTTTGAGGTTCTGGTGGTCTGTAGGGTTTTTGTGATCTCCATTTAGTCCATAAATTTATTTCTAGCCTCATATATTTTGTTTAGTAGTTTTTGAGAGTCATGGGGCTGCCTTAGAGCTTAGTCTAATTAGGCGGGGTGGGGCATGATGGTGTAGAATTTGTAGGAAGGTATTGTTGAAATGGGTTACTGCTTAAGTCTATTGGGAGGTATTTTAGAGTTGACCAGTTGTATTCTTTGAGTTCATTTTGAAAGGATGCTAGGTTAAAGTCTGTTTTATTGTGTATGGTATGGTAGGTAGTCTGCTTGAGGTTGTTGTATTTTTGTTTAGAGATAAAGGTCAGGAGATGGTCACTGATATTGTCAGGAGTATTCCTGTTTTATAGGAGAGGGGGTTGTTGTTAATTAGTATCCAATCTAGAATGGTTTGTTTGTGGGTTGCTTTGTGTATTCTAGTGGGGGAGTTAATGGTTTGGTGAAAGTTAAAGAGATTAAGGTGAATGGAGGGTTTGGGAGATATGCAGGAGTTCCAGTCAATATTGAAGTCCCCTAAGATTATAGTTTCTTGTGGAAAGTTAGTGGAGAACCAGCTTAGGATATTTTCTAGTGTGTTGATGTTGTTGCCTGGAGGGATGTAGGAACAAATGATATATATAGCCTTGGTTTTATTAACTTGGAGCTTGGAGCAGAGTATTTCAGCATTAGGTAGGAGTCTACTAAGGCTACCTGAAGGTGGGATTTGTATAAAAGGGCTACTCCCCCGCCCTTTTTATTAAGACGATCATGTCTTAAGGTGCTGTAGCCAGGGGGAGTAAATTTGTTGTCTTTGGTACTAGGCTTGAGCCAAGTTTCAGTGAGACAAAGAATGTCAAAGGCATAGAAATCAATTAAGGCATGAAGTTGTGTGATTTTGTTGTTGATGCTACGAATATTTAGGTGAGCAATGCAGAGGGAGTCAGGGGAGAAAGGTGAAATAGAACAGTTAGTAGTTTGGTTGGAGTGGGTGTGGCTCATGGGAGTATTGGGGCCAGGGTTGGGGTGGATGTCACCATGTATTAATAATAGTGTTTGTGGGACTAGAAATACTTTTAGATTTTTGCAGGGTATTAGATAAAACCATTTAGAGGTTTGGAATCTGAAGTGGCGTACCTTGTGGTAGAGGGGGAAGGTAGGGAGAGGTTGATAGTATATTAATATGTGTTTGGTCAGGTAGAGGAAGTGTAGATGTGGTGTGTTTGGTTAATACAGGAGGTTGGCTAAGCATAAGATATTCATAAGAGGTAAGAGTATAGTAATAGAGAAGGAAGTTAAGAAGAAGAAGTGAAAAGATTGAGTTGAGGTTTAAAGGCATATTAGTAGTAAGATGAGTTTAGCAAGTATTGGACTGTGTGGTGTGATAGTAGAGTGAGGTGAGGTAGTAAGATGAGATTGTAGGGAGTGGGTGAGGTTGTAGGACTTAGAGTATGGTATGGTATGGGTAGGTGATATGGACAGGCAAAGGGATAGGTGGTTAGTTAATTAGAGCAAGTGAGATGATCAGTAGCAGAAAACAATCAGGCAAGAAGAGAGAAGCAGGTGAAAAGGTAAGGGTGATCTCAAGAGTAGAGGTTAGTAGCAGGAGGCAGAGGTGAATTATGGGCTGGAAATGACAGTGTGTGTTGTAGTAGAATAGTCTAAAATGGTTATGGGAAGGTGCCACCTAGTGGCCAGGAGAGGAAGGATATCAGACAGAGCAAGCAGGAGTCTACCAAGACAAATAAAACTCAGGGTAGAGAGAGAGGTTCCTCAAGGACAAAGCCGAGGAGAGGAGGGAAGGAGAAGGGATCTAAAGTCCAAATTTGAGGGGAGGCTGCTGGTTAACCTGGTAGGGAGCAAATTTGTCCCGGAGAGTAATGTTAAGCAGTACAAGATTAGGACATACTTTCCAAAAATGGTCAGCTCTGGGAGGACAGTCTTATTTGGGAGGACGTATAATCCTATTCAGGATTATGGTGCTTAAATATGATGTCCACGTGGCCTCGGAAGGACAGGAACCCAAGTGTTCAGTCTGATAACGTTATAGGTAGAGAGAGAAAAAAAGGGGAAAAATAAGTCATTAGTCATTGAAGTGTGTACCACAAAATGTGTACATATGCCTTAAATCAAACAGCAGATCAGTACATAGACTACCATAGGATACATTGTATTAAGCGGTTCAGTTAGACTGCTAATAAACACAGTAGGGCTTTCAATAACAACCTTGCAGCCAATAACAACCTTAAATCCCAAAGCAGACTGCCCAGATAAACATACTGCAGCCCTGTTGTGCTATGCCTCTGTTAAAGAAAAAAAATATATATATACTGAAATGGATATAGAAAATAAAGAACAACTTAAATTAAAGGCAAATGCCAGGCCTCTTAAAGCATGACTGTAAAAAATAAAGAGCAACTTAAAGGCAAACTAGTCCCTAGCTAACAGCATACTGCCCATGCTTAGTAATGGCAACAGGTATTTAGAAAACACAAAAGCGGGGCACCATGTATCTTAGGCAAGCAAACAGCAAGCCTCCACACTCAAACTGAGCATTAAGATATGCCAGCTTTAACCAAGTACATCATTGCACCAACCACAAAACAAGATAGCACCTCCCTCCAAATGAAGGTAAGCCGACCAAATCACACCGAGTGTTTATCACTGCAAAAGTTGCTAGCGTGACTGGTTGTGTTACTGGTTTCTCTCACCCCAACTCACTGTATTACCTTGTGTAGCAAGTTCCATATTCTCAGACCATGCCAGCGATGGCAGAAAATGGCCATCTTCTTTGAAGCATCTGATAGTTGCCCTTAACATGAAATATACATTAACTTAACTTGTAAACAGGGCATTAAGGCTAGATATAAAGTGTCATTAAGCAGAACAGAACCGAGCACAAGACACTAAAATCAAGAGACCTCGGCTTCCCAAGGCCTGCAATTCCTTGATCCTACCACTTCATTTTCCAACAGTCACAAGTTGTGATTCTCAGGCTACACCCCCGCCGTCCATGAAGTGGCAGCCACTCCTGTGACCCCCTGCCTGACAGCATTACTTTGTACCAAATGGCTGACAGCCACAACCCTGTCACAAGAAACCTCCCAATGGGCCTAAATCCATGATGAACAAACCATCTGAGAAACCCGTAGGCTCTGCAATGGAGAAATTTGATAGCTGCCTGAATTGCCTGCCAGATGAATGGGAAACCAATCTCCTCCCTGTTAACAGACCTGAAATAAATATAGGTCATACCCAAGTCTATAAATGTTACCCCCTAGCACCCTCTTTTTTTTTTTTTTTTTTTTTTAATGTGGTGTGGGGCAAAATTGGGACAGCTATGCAATCATGGCAGCTGAAAAGTACAGCCATGATCATTTACCTCCTCTCTTTCCTCCTGTTTCCCCACCCTGACAGTACCGAACAAAACCACCAACGCAGTTCCCTAGCTAGTTTTCTCTTTCTCATTTAACTATATATATATATTTTTTCATATATTTAAAAAATGAAGCCCCTCGCAATCAGCGCATGTGCCCTGCCCCTCCTGTCACAAGGGTGCACCCAAGCCCGCGAAGCAGTCAACACATACCGGAAGAGGACCACCACAGCCCCGGGAAACCCTCCACCCAAAACACAAGCTGACCCTCTTGTCACTATTGCACCTGTTTAGGCCAAGCAAGAGGCAAACAATCAACATACCCCTGCTCACCATATATACCACAAAACACGAGACCAATGGAAAGACAGTAGGAAAACTCCACACAACCGCAAGGTGGCATCAAGCCCACTATGTACACCAAAAAGTTCCTGTTGATCTGGAAGCCCTCTATGCAACACCAAACAGCTCCCGTTTAGCCAGCAGTCAACAAGAGAAAATCAGCTTGTCTCTGTGTGTGTGCCCATGAATGGAGGAACGGATAGGTAGCATAAATTACAGGCGATAGAGTTGCATCGCTACTTCAAGGCTTTTTTTTTTAATATCTATATATATATATATATATATAAATTACCTTACCAAAACATTACCTCAAAAGAAGCATCAAGTACTTAGAGCATGCGCACTGCCCCTCCCACTGACTCTAGCACCTCAAGCCTGCGAAAGTAAACAGGGCACATTGAAGAGGAGTTTTTTTTCTTTTTTCTGGCACTGATGAAGCACTGCAGGACTGCCGGTGTTTGCTCTGTTCACAGTATCTCAAACCATACACCACAACAATCCAAGAGCACCCACAGAAGCATCAAGCATGACCCCAGAACGGCAAGCAGCCCTGTGAAAAACCCGCGAAAACCTGCAACAACCGCGACATCCCCAGAGAGCTAAACATAGGCAGAATTGCAAAAAATTTATACCCATGACCATTCCACACCAGCAATGACCAGTAGAGGAAGAAGAAAATTAATAAATAAAATAATTAATAAATAAATAAATAATGCAGTACTCTCTGAGTGACCAACCAGTAGAAAATGACTGTACTACTGACCAACTGCAGCTGTAAAGGACAGCAGGCCAAATGCAACTTTAATGACCCCACAACCAAGCACAGCCCTTAAACCACCTCATGACCAAACAAACAAAAACAAAAAAAAGAGCAGATAAGGAAAATTACCTAGCAGTACCTATCCCCATATACTTGCATTAACCAAAGCCTACCTGTCCACCACCTTACCCACAGGTCGTCAGGACGTAATCTTGCAATATCAAGTTCACGCCATCAATATCCATGCTCTTCTAACTTTTTCTTGTGTAGTTTAGCTATTATATGATAGCAGCTTCTACATTCTTAATTGTTTTTATTTATTATTTATTTTTAAATGACATGGTTCTGAAACCTAATTAGCTTAAATTATTCCATTAAAGCCTGCTCTATATTTATCGTCATTAAGTTCTGGTTCATGGAAAGTTAAAAAGCCTGTTAATGTAATGTAAGTTAGTGTTCTATGCATTCTATTGAGATCCTCAGTTATCATCATTCAGTACACTGCACTGCATTTCTTACCTTGAAATAGGTTCCTCTTTCTTAATTTAAAATAGCTTCTTGTTCTCTTCAGAATCCAGTCCCTACAGTCTTGCATGTTTCAATAAAATTAAGCCCAAGCTTGTAAACTGCAGATCTGACACATTCATTCATTTGAACTGTGGATGTAGACTTATTTTTAGCATGTCCCTTATTTTTTTTTTCACCTAACTAGTAACTTGCTTATCAACTTCCCTGTATACTTTGCTTTACCATTAGGCCTTTCTGAAAACACTGAGCAAGTTAGGGATGTGATACCAACAGGGACGGATCTAGCACTAGGTGAACTTAGGTAGCTGTCGAGGGCCCAACCTCAAAATTAATTCAAAAAACATGTTTTCCTACTTCTTTAAGTTTTATTGCTGTTTTAAGTTTCCTCTCAGCTTTGATATGCAAGCATGCATGCATGCATACTGGATTGCTTCTTTTCAACCAATGAGATGCACTCAAGCAGAGCACAGCCAGGAACTAACTTCATTTGGACTTTAAGTTATGACCATCAGACAGCTGCAGTATTATTACAGGAATGAGCAGCAAACACACAATTACAGGAGAATGAGCAGCAGTGATTTTCACAATTAGAAACTAAACTTGCAAGAAGCAACGGTGGTGCAGCGGTAGCGTTGTCGCCTCACAGCTAGAGGTTCTTCCATTCGATTCTCGTCTGGAGCGCCTTCTGTGTGGAGTCTGCATGTCCTCCCCGCGGTTGAGTGGCATTCAAAAGACATGCGTGAATGGGCGTGCCTTTGTTGAAGGTTGGGTGTCGGGCTGGCACCTCAGTACCGTAAAAAAAAAATGACTGCCAATCATTAGCAGACAGGAGTTCTGCTGTGGCGACCCCTAACCGGGAAAAGCTGAAAGAAAACAAACAGAAACTAAACTTGCAGTTTGTAACTGCAGCATTATAGCAGGGGCAACTATACACAAAAAACAGCAGCATGAATGTAGCTGGAATGAACAGTGGACCAAGAACTCGAGTAACTTAGCAGCAGCATTTGTGGGTATGAAGTGTATGTGTGTGGGGGGGGGTGATAGTTAGACGGGGCAGTTTAGTAAATTAAGTCACCTGCTCAGGCTCAAACCCAGTTCTTTGACTACAGGAGGCAAAAGTCTTAAGTCTCAGTTCTGATTATACTCCATCAGTCATTAGACCTAGATGAAATGTTCTGAAATGGGCACTTTTGTCATTATTGGTTCATCGATTTTTTTCACTGCTTAATGGAAAAATGTTCAAAACTATACATTTAACAAATGTGGTATTAAACAAGAGATAAATTTAAAACAATCAGGAAGATGAATCAAAGAACACATGCATTTATGCATGCTCCTTAAACGTATGCAGGGGGTGCATGGTTCAAAAACAGTTGTGGGACTGAGGTAGACTTAATTTGCCACTGCCTAGGTGTATTTTCAAAGAATGTGAGTTTCAATGAAAGTGTGCTTCAAGGCAAGAGAAGCTGTCACTGTTATCTTACTGCCTAAACTGGAATTCTTTATCTAGAGGACGTTTTGGAGCTCTGAAAACTTCCTCTAAATAAACAATTCCATTTTAGACAGTAGGATAACAATGGCTGCTACTGGATCTCAGAGTTAAATAAAACAGCATTATTCATTATTTCATATTAGAGAGTGGACAAACTGCACATTAAATCCTGCCAGGAAAATGAAGCTAACTTCTGTCGTTATTTTACACTGATAAGCAGCAGCTTTGCTGTAATTAAAACAAACATTTTGCTATTTGGTGAGTGTAAAGGATCATTTATTTTATTTATTTTTACATTGTTTACTGGGAAAGTCCAACTGGGCAAAGGTTTGCCTGTTTTCAGCGGATGCCCAGGGAGAAAAGCTGCATATAATATACCAAAATACTTGACAGTTATCCTACTACTGAATGCACAAATACAGAATGAAGTATACAAACTGACTAATACATGATGGTCCTTATAATACAAATTACTAGTACATGACTCGTATTCTACTACAAAATGCAAAAACAAGACACAGAATGTTCTATACAAATTGGCTAATACAGAATACCCTTATGAATACAAATTACAGAGTACCAAGTTCAACATTTCAGTCAAGGAAGAAAGTGGTATAACAGTCTAGAAGGAAACAGTTATAACAGAAGATTATTAGTTAAGACAGCATTATTAATTTGAAAGACTTGATGCAAGATTCTATAACATTGATAGATTTTAGATTACAAAATAGAAAGAAGGAAAATTATATGGGTATTGAAGTTTTGGAGGCCCTTATAATAGAACATGTGGAGGATATTATGCTACAGTTGTCTTATAGGGGTTATCCTGGGTCAGATAGTTTGACAAGAGTGGTCTTATACAAGTTATCCCAGGTCAGAACATCTACAAATCCAGGACCTTGTGAGAAAGGATTTTAACTGTGTTTTGAAAGTGAGATTATTTATACTGGTCCTAATTTCGGGTGAGAGAGAGTTCCACATTTTTGCTACAGTACCAGAGTATACGTTAAAAAAAATAAAGAAAAGTGTGTGTGTGTGTTTATCTTTCTATATGTGTATGCATACGTGTGTGTGTGTGTGTGTGTGTGTGTGTGTGTGTGTGTGTGTGTGTGTGTGTGTGTGTGTGTGTGTGTGTGTGTGTGTGTGTGTGTGTGTGTGTGTGAAAGCAAAAGAGAGACAGAGATCAATCGAACAGTGGTAGCTACAGTAAAATTTATGAGTAATGCATTCCTCTCAACCTCTTAGCTCAAGAAATCTGGATAAAAAAGGGGCAAAGACTCAAAAATAGGAACAGACTTTAATGATTGCTGTTATAAACTTAGAAAGTTGCTAAAATAAAAGGATTTGTTTTAACATGCATATTCTGAAGGAAATGAAGTTTGAAACTCAAATGTATGTCATTTTTCTACCCTATGTCCCAAGTGATCTCTCCATCCAGTTGCTTCACTCTACAATAAGTGAACCAAGCAGATAGTAAGTCTGACTACTGCTGCTGCAAAGGTTCTCATATCCCACTACCTAAAGGACTTGCACAGCTGAATTTCACCTTCAATTGCAAAACTTCACAAGGAACACAGTTGCAAAACTTCACAAGGAACAACACATTGAGTTAAATCTATGTAAGGCAATTTCCAAGACTCAAACTAATAACAAGTCATACATTAGTGTGTTCTGTTGTGTAGTGTTGAATCTGCTGGAAGGATACCACCACCCCATTTACTCACCCACACTCACAGGCCTTTTACTGCTGAAGGTGAAGTTAAATTAATACTTTAGCATATTTTACTCTTATCAGTGTAATAGATCCCTGCAAAGTTTCGGAAAAGCCCATAACCATAAAATGAAATGTTGTGGCTCAATTCAAGTATTTAGAGTTCAAAAACCTTATCTTTGTTTCCATGAACATTCTACCTCACCGGGGGGTCTTCCCACTCCGTTTGCTTCGCACCACAGCTCTCTAAAGAATGCAAACACCTGATGAAGCAAAGGGACCTAGCCTGGATGACCTGGAAACTAAACAAAAATTAACAAAATCATGTCGATTTCAAAACACTATGTAACAAAATGACAAAACTAACCAACAGAGAAGTCATACTTTTCTCGGCTTCAACATAACAGCATAAAATCAACCCAATAAATTTTGGCACTTCATATCTTCTCTACTTAACCCTGGGACAAACAGACAGCACACCTTATCACCTGATAACCCTCCATCACAAACAGCTGAAAACTTTAACAAGCACTTCATAAAATCAATATTAGACTTGCTAACTAACACACCTAATGCTGGACACCCCCACCCTTCAACTATTCAGACGCCAGCCCTAGACCATCAACTACTTCTAACCCTGTCATTAATAAAGCCCTACTCAACAAAATGTCATACAAACCCCATTCTCATTTCAGCCCATACCCACTGACACCATTACGAAACTGCTTCAAAAACTAAAACCCTACTCCACCTCAGCTGATAATCTTCCACCACACTACCTCAAACTGACTGCCAACTCAATCACCTACCCAATCAGTATCCTTATAAATAGGTCTTTATCCAAATCAGAAGTAGCTATCATAAGGAAACAATCTTACATCACCCCCATCCATAAAGGAGGCAAATCTTTTGAACCATCCAATTTCCATCCTGTATCCATCTTGTCACCCATATCCAAAATTCTTGAGAGAGGTATCCATTAGCATGCAATGCAATACCTATTGCAAAACAATCTTTTAACCAAAACCCAACATGGCTTCCAACCCAGCCACAGCACAGCTACAACCCCATTATCCTTTACAGACACTGTGAACAAGGCCAGAAATGCAGGATGCTATACAGCCTCAGTTTTTCTTGATCTCTCCATGGCCTTTGACACAGTGTCTCACCCCTTACTGTTGAACACACTGTCTAACTTAGGCTTCTCAGGTAACACAGTAAAATGGTTTCAGAGCTACCTCAAGGATTGTACACAAGCAGTGAAATGGCCCAATGAACTCTTGCCCTTTCTGCATAACCCTACTGGAATCCCTCAAGGCTCCATCCTCGGACTCCTACTCTTTAACATTTTCACAAACAACCCCCGGGACCCTTATTCAATACACTGATGATTCCACCATAATGTGTACTGCTCAATCACTACCAGAACTACTTTCAAAAACTCAACAGTCCTTTACTGCAGTCGAATCCTGGCTAAGAAAAACTCTTTCTTAGTTCAAAGAATAAATTAGTACTCTTTCACTCCAAAAACACTTCCCTTGTCACTGATCATTTTAACATCCTTGCATCTGACAACACTGTCATAAAAATAGTGCAGGAAACCAAACTTCTTGGAGTTATCATTGACAATAAACTTTCATTCGACCCCCCCATATACAGCAAAATGTAAAGAGAACTTATCAAAAATTGTAACGCTTGTATAGAAACAAACATTTCTTTGCTGCAGCAACCAAAACTACCCTTGCAAAAACATTTTTACTTCGATCCCTTCTTTATGGTGCTCCTGTCCTAACAAACTTACAAACTTCTACCCTAAGTAAGATGGAACAACAACAACAAAGTTGCAAAGTTTGCCACAAACTCTAAATATCACACACACCACAGCAAACCACTAACAGATCTAAACTGGATTGAATGCCCCAACCAACTTTGCTTTATTCAGCTATCCACCTTACACAACCTTATTTTCAAGCTTACTGCCTGCCCTGCACTAGCCAAACTAGTCATACCTTACACATCAAATCAATCCTATGATCAGAAGACAAAAATCTCTTAGCTATCTCAAAACCTACAAGAAAACCAGGTCGCTCTCTGTATTCATACTCTGTCTCTATACTATGGAATTCACTACCTCTGGCTACCAGCTCTATGTCTGGCCTAACCCATTCAAAGCCTCTTTACAAAAGCATCTCAAAAATACATGTCTCTGCTCCTGCATAAAGTCTGCCTAATGCTCAGCTCTTCCTCATCTTCCATCCTTCTATTCTGTCACATTTCACTCCCTCGTAGTCTGCTAAGGCTTTCCTAACTCCTTCTCTGTTTCTATACCATATCCTTATGCTACTGCTCAGACTGTAATGCCTCTACTCATCTTGAATCTATCACTGCCCGTCTGCATCACTAACTTTCTGGCTATTATTCTCCAAATTGAAACCAACATTGTATTTTTTATGTACTGTAATAGTCAGTCATACATTGCAGTACCTACGTGCTATTTTTGGACAGTATCTACTCATAGGTTATGTATATGGTGAGAGTGACTACTATTGTCTATAAGGTTTTAACTCTATAGAATTGTCTACATGAGTAGTATATATTGTAATATTTTGTAACATGGTTTATGTTCTTTCAATTTATTTTTGTATAGTATTTCTGTCATTTGTATTGTGGACTATACTGTATTTCTATTGCACTATATGCAGAGTTTTTCTACGGGCCTCTGATGAAAATAGGTTCTGTAGACCCAGTCAAACTACGCCGGTAAACAAATGTCAAATAAATAAATAAATAATTTATTTAGTGACTTCAATCTCCAATGATTTGCCAGCAAACCACAAATTTTATGAGTAATGGACCAAAACATGAGGTAAAAATCTGAACATTCTTTGAAAATCTTACATTCTGGATATAAAATACTACCTCCAAAAACATTTACATATACTATAACAAGTTATAAACATTAGGTGGAGGAACTATTTTACATAAAACTCAAACTTGCTTATTTTACATCAAAAATATAAAAAGTAATATAGTAATAATAAATAAATAAATAAACAAATAAATAAATAAAGCAAAACAATTCTGCAGATAGCCCATTGTCTAAGCACAGTAATGCTTTCCAAGGTGTATGCTACAGTGTAAATAATACCCTTCCAGGGGTGTAGATGCTCTCCACCTGGGGTGTGAGGCCTCAGAATACCCATGGGCATGTGGCTATTTGCACATTAACACACACCTTGCTGGACATTATTGCTTGCATGTTAATTTTCATGATACTTTAATTTATAATGTCCTAGCAGGATCTATTCTTCTGGAATTTCAACACTGCTACAAACTAATAAGATACAAACCAAGCTGATGTAGCCACCAGTTCATACTTTATCATGGTTAATATTTGTCAGATGTATCCCTTTAAATAACAATTAGACATCCTTGTCAAGCCATTTCTTAATTTAACTAATTGACTGTCATCTTATAACAACTTATCTTCTGCATCTCAGCCTGCTTGAACTTCAATATTTTCACTAATACTTGCGCTCATTTTTTCACTCCTCCCATCATTTTTTAGCAATTTTACTTGTGATTATTCTCACACTTCCGCCATTTTTTTTTTTTACGTTAGCAAGCCCCAACAGTATTTGATATCCATACAGTATAACCTCGATTAGGAATAAGGGCACACCACCAAGCTGTTACTACTGACTGTAATCCAAATTGTGGTGTAGAATTCTCCCGTTGCCCACTGGATGTGTCTCACTGCATATTGTTCCTCACTTTAGTTTTGACTGATCACATTTCAGTATTGCCCCCTACTTTCTGAACTGCTGATTTTTTTCTGTTCTACTACAACTCGTGTTAGACTTAACGCACTTAATACTGATTTTATTAAATTCCCATTGCCTTCACACGTTTTTTTTCTTTTTTAGGTAATAATAAAGGACTATATGTTTAGTTTATTTTAGTTTCACTCTATGGATTAGCAGACTGAACTATAGGAGCCTCTTTTTCCTGTATAAATATGCAGTTTAAGCCATAACTACATGGTATGCAAGTTTTCTTCAACAGACGCTCAGCCTGAGATCTGCAAAAACAATGCTTGATGCTTCAAATTAATGTGCAAGAAATAGGTAGATAAAATTCCAAACATGATTCAAAAAAGAGTACCATGTTTGTAAGAAAAAAACTGCTTCATTGTAACAGATTATTTATGTTTTCTTGATTTAAAAATGTAAATAGCTGTGCATTTCTTCAGATGTGCCGAGTTTATAAATATTTATTTTACTAATATGCAATTGTTTACTGTAATATGAAATTATTTATTATCATTAGGATCACTATTTCCCAACAAATCAAATTACCTCACAATGGAATGGAACTGTTTGCACATTCTAGCAGTTGTTTTAAAAAAGAAATACAAGATTCTTGTCTGTGTTTGAAATTTAATTAACTCTTACATGGGGTGTACTGACCCAGAGCACTGATTTCCATTTCTTTACGTTTGCCTGGGACTGTAATTTGGACTAGGAAAAGTCAAACTTGCAGAGAAAACTAAATCACGACTCTGGCATGTTGACTTTATTTTTATCTTGAGGCTTCTGTCAACAACAATACATAATTGCAAATACCAGTAACATACATTAAGGCTTTTCTGTCACTCTTTCGGTATGAAATATGTGATTTTATTTTCCTTGTGCAAATTTAGTACTGTCTTGTATTTATAATCTCTTTTTCAAAGCAAAAAAGTTTTCATTTGTTTATCTGTAAAAACTTTGTAGCTGATATTTTATTAATGAAGGGCATGCTCACACCATTGGTATGCTGTTGGCATCCGCACATTTTAAAAGGAAACTGCTTCACAGAGAGCTATTGTAATTTATTTTTGTCAGCTCATTAGAATATCTCAGAATTGCGATATTGATGTCAGATAAGGAAACTGATTGATGTAATGTGTACCATGACTATAGGAAAGTACAGTCATTACTGAAGAAATATTAGAAGTGCTTCCCAGGAAACATAATGAAAGTGTGTGTATGAGAAACACATTCTGGCTAAGTCTCAGTTACTGTCTCAGACTGAGGTGAGTGAAATCCTGGGCTAAGTGATCAGTGATTATAACCCCTTCTGTGCATGAGAGTGTAAAGCTTATTTGGATGTGCTAGGAATCAGTCATAATTCAAGGCAGTAGTGGGAATAGCAATGCACATCTACAATAAGCTCTTTAATCTATTCATTCATTATATGCATAATATGCATAAGTGATAGAGATTTAGGCTCCAAATACCTACACCTCACATTGTTTGCAGTACCAGTAGGATTCAAACCCCATCCATATATCACATTATATGGTAAGTGGAGGGTGGGATTTAAGGTCCAAACTCCTGTTCATTGCCATGGCAGTGATGGGATTCATACTCTTGTCCATCACTCTCTGCACTGGTTTGTAATCATATGTATAAAGAACTATTCAACACCTACAAATGTTACTCATGGAAGAAGTGAAACACAAAGCACTATATAAAACTTATATCTGTTTTTTTTTCAATGAAAATGTAGCAGAGATAATAAAATGTAAATAGCTTTGAAAAAACTGAAACTTATTTTTGCAAGTATGCAACAAAGATGTAAAATGTGAAAAGGTGGATAAAGCATTAAATTGTTTATGTACACATGCAGCAGGATGTGAAATATGAAAAACTGTGCAAATTATTTAAATTGTTTTTCTGTTGAAATGCAATAGTGCTATGTAAGTAAAACCATTCCTCACCACACACACACACACACACACACACACACACACACACACACACACACACACACACACACACACACACACACACACACACACACACATTGCTATTGTTGCCAAAATTTATATTATCTTATGTCAGACTGGAACTCTACAGTTACCTAATTAACTCTATTCTGGGCAAGTAACTTATATTTAAAATTTCAGCCCATTAAGAAGCAGAGGTCAGGACTTCTTCTGCTAACATGATACCAAAATGGACTGTACTAAATAAATATTTCTGTGTCTATACATTCCAAGACACTCTTTTGGGGACTTAAAAAAATCCAATACTCTCCTACTCTTCAAGTTCTGAGAACAAATATTCAAAGCTGTTATTTATTTATTTAGAGTGTCTAGTAAACTTTTATCAGAATAATATTGATTAGTTGAATTCCCTTTACCTGAAAGTGAATTCAGCAAAAATATTGTCAAAACAACTTTTGGTGAATCTTGGAGGTAATTTCTCTGTAGGAGGCAACTCCCTTCCACCCTAATGTGGAGAGACACCCCCACATCCCCAAACTTACATAGAAATACTATGAAGTCAAAAAAGTGGAGAAAAGGAAAACTCCACTTTTGTTGAAAGTTGTTTTGGCACTTTTCCCTTAGTCTATCAACATTCAGAGAAATGACTGCCAATCGGCTGGCAGGCTCCTCTTTTATCAAGTGTGGAAGTAGGCAATTTTATATGGTCCATAGATGAGAAGAGAGGCACTGAGTTCTAGAGAGTGAACTTATGTCCATATCTTCTGTTTGTCTGTATTTTGCAACTGCTAAATTTCAGCTCTGTACTCTATAATCCTCAGACATTACATTAATACAACAGCTATTTAAAATTTAGAGAGAAGTTGCACTAGAAAAAATAAATGATAAAAAAGACGGAAGGAATTAAAACATCAGATGATAATGAGGTACAAGGGATAAAAATTAAAATTAACATGGATGAGTTTAATTCTGCTAAAGGCTTTATCCAGATTTTTTGCTCTAAAAATCTGGACAAAGCCTAAAATGATGGTGGACAAATAGGAACAGATTTTACATATTGCTCTTCCAAACTTAGAAAGTTTATAGAATAATAGATTTTGCATTAGCATGAATTCTCTGAAGGATGTGGAGTCTTAAACTGAAATGTTTGTCATTATTTAATGACTTCAATCTTCAACTATTTGCCAGAAAAGTACAGATTTTAGGAGGAACACACCAACAATATGAGGCACAAATCTGGACATTCTGCGAAAATCTGTAGAGTTGAGAGGTGTGAATCACACACACACACACACACACACACACACACACACACACACACACACACACACACACACACACACACACACACACACACACACATGTGCACACACACGCACACACACAGTCACTTCCTCATTCATACCTGCATTCATATACACACACACACACACACACACACACACACACACACACACACACACACACACACACACACACACACACACATACACACTTCCTCATTCATACCTGCATTCACTCACACATCGCTCTCACTCTCCTGATCTCATACCGACATGCCACACACCCACTTACGCATTCATTCACACATCCCTCTCACTCTTTTGATCTCACACATACACACACACAGCCACTTTCTCATTCATACCTGCATTCACTCACACATCACTCTCACTCTCCTGATCTCATACCCACATGCCACACACCCTCTTACGCATTCATTCACACATCCCACTCACTCTTCCAATCTCACACATACACACACAGCCACTTTCTCATTCATACCTGCATTCACTCACACATTGCTCTCACTCTCCCGGTCTCACACACACGCAGCCACTTCTTCACTCATTCCTGCATTCACTCACACTCACAGTGAACTACTAAGCTTAACTGCAGAATAAACCGCAAACTGTTAATGGTTTATTTTGCAGCTAAGCTTATTAGTTTGCAGCACCCTTGTGAGGAAGCCGTGGCTCACCAGGGTGCCACAGCGCACACTTTGGGAACTCCTGGAATATGCACTTTATGCAGGCCATGGTGGGGGGGAGGACCTTGGGAAAACCTGGATTCAGCAAGGGAGCCAAAAATCAAAAAAGTTTGGGAACCTCTGGACTATGTGTTGAGTGTGGGGTTGTGCAGGTGTTTACCATCTCCTCTTGACTGTCTGGTACAATCTTGGCTGGAGAGATCTTGGCTTTCAGTTTGGCTATACAAGTGCATGTCCCGCAAGTTGTAGCATTGGGTGGTAGGAGGACAGGGTTGTCACTGTACATGAGGCAATTGCTACATTTCCCTAAGATACCCAGATTCATCAGGTGGACAGGGGAAAATACTGGGAGCTGACCCTTAGACATGCCTGGATAAGTGCTTATTAATTTAAGTATTAAAACCTGTTATCCTTCTAATATGTGAGGAAATTTGAGTGCTGCAGTAATTTGTACATTATTTAGTGCTTGCAATGAGTTTTGAACAAGTACTGAGCACAAGGAAACAGTTTTGAAGTTTTGAGCGCTAAAACTAGAAAACTGGCTAGTTCTAAAGGAAAATTAGAAGAGCAGACATTCTGGTATGGGGAATAGTTTAACCCTAGTTAAATGGTGCCGCACAATGCGCAAAACCTTGCAAACACAGGTTTATAAACAGAAAGATGAAAGGGATAGAAATAGCCCAAAATGGCCAGTAAAACTACAGATTATGAGTTCAAACCACTCCTCCAGCGACAGATTGGCTGCTCAAAGTTCACCACTCTCACTGATGAACAGAGAAGCTCCTTTCTACCTTAGTAAAGTCTGGGAAACACAGAAACTAGAAAACAGCCCTGAATTCAGCAAAATCTGAAAACCCGACTCTACTGGTTATAGAAAAGCAGGAAACGTGTAGAGAGATAGAATTTTTTTTGTTTGTTTTTGTTTTATTCAAAAATTAAAACAGATACAGTAAAACAAACACTTTTAAAGCAGAAAAATGGCTATCGCACTTGAGTGTGTAGCCCTCAACAGTTCAACAGTTGAAAAACACTTAAAAACGATCAGTTAGAGTGTATCAGAATTCAAAAAACAGTTCAAATAAGTTACAAAGCTATTAAAAAATGCTCGCAATAGTGTGGCTAGAGAAAATAAGCGATAAAAAGCAAAACAGAGGTACTTAATCCACTCACAGTCTCCCTTTTCTTTCTCTGTTGCTGTAGAATCTTGCAGGACACCCAGGCAGGATCTTGCTGAGGTAACACAAGTGCAAAAACCGCGCAAACATGGGTTTCTAAACAGAAAGATGAAAGAGATAGAAATAGCCCAAAATGGCCAATAAAACTACAGATTCTGAGATAGGATTTTTTTTTGTTTTTTTTTTTCAAAAATTAAAACAGATGCAGTAAAACAAACACTTTTAAAGCAGAAAAATGGCTATCGCACTTGAGTGTGTAGCCCTCAACAGTTGAGAAACACTTAAAAGCAATCAGAAAAAGTGCAAACAGTATCAGAATTAAAAGAACAGTTGAAATAAGTTGCACAGTTTATAAAAAGTGCTTGGAATAGTGGGGCTAGTAAAATTAAGCAATAAAAAGCAAAACAGAGGTACTTAATCCACTCAGAGTTTCCCTTTTCTCTCTTTGCTGCTGTAGAACTCTGCAGGGCATTATCTTCCTGAGGTAATACAATCGCAAAAACCTCACAAACACGTTTTTTTTAACAGAAAAATAAAAGGGATAGAAATAGCCCAAAATGGCCAATAAAACTACAGATTATGAGCTGAAACCACTCCTCCAGTGACAGATAGGTGGATCAAAGCTTACCACTCTCCCTGATAAACAGAGAAGCTGCCTTCTATCTTAGTAAGGTCTGGGCAACACAGAAACTACAAAACAGCCCAGAATTCAGCAAAATCTGAAAACTGGACTCTACTGGTTATTAAAAGGCGTGAAACAAGTAGAGAGATAAGATTTTTTTTTTGGGGGGGGCTGTTTTTTTTTCAAAAATTAAAACAGATACAGTAAAACAAACACTTTTAAAGCAGAAAAATGACTATCATACTTGAGTGTGTAGCCCTCAACAGTTCAACAGTTGAAAAACACTTAAAATGATCAGTTAGACCAGTTTTATAAACGTTAACACCACCACAGGAATAGGGGGGAAACCAGTTTCAGAACAGATGAGAAAACAGCAAACAGTGTCAGCAAATATAGGTTCATAGGTTCATAGGTTGGTACTAGGCTATCAGCCCTAGGGCCTATACAACTATTTCTTCCCACATTATTTACTTTCCTGGACCCCTGTCTAGCAGGGGTGAATTTCAAGGTTCCTCTTGAAGAGGTCCAAAGAGGCACTCTGCTTGACATGTATGGACACAGCATGTTTTGTTTATTGTGATGACAAGGTTTAGATCCCTGTCCAACAGCTCTGGGTTTGACATGGCCTTGTATGTTAAGCAGAGATATGTGACAGAGTATAGCAGCATAGGGCATCTGCTTTAGGCCTGTGATTGTGTTAGTGAGGTATTGCTGAGGCCTTTCCAGTTGTTGCAGATGTCTTGAGAGGTACATACCAAATGTATTCTATAATGGGTCTAATGAGGGATGAGTACAGTGGGAAAACTTTTTCTGGATGAAAAGCCCTTCGTGATGAGGTGTGCCACATAGAAGGATTTCCTGACTGTTGTGTGAGACCACTGTCCACCTGTGTCCCTAAGTCTCTTATCACACTTTCTGCGTTTAGTGTACTGACACCTATATGGTAATTCATGGATACATGTTTTTTCCCAAATTTCTTGGCATTGAGCTTGAGCCCATGGCTCTGGCACCAAGCATCTGTTTCTGTAAGGGCCTTTTGTAGAGTATCCACATCATTTGGGATTCACCCAGTTTGCAGTCATCTGCAAACTTTGTTAAGTCCCTTAGTGTTGACCTGTACTTCAGAGAAGTAGATGCCAAACAAGCCCCAGGACTGAACCCTGAGGTACTCCACTTGTCACTTGTCTGGAGCTGGATTTAGTGTGGGTTCTATCAGTAAGCCATTTAGCAACCCATTGGGTGACATAGGGATTAATGCCCAACTTAGTAAGTTTATCTATGATTCCAGAGTGGAGATGGTGTCAAAGGCCTTGGCAAGGTCTAGATAGGCTGTGTGGACCACCTTACCCTTGTCCATGGCTCTGGAGACTGACTCAAAGAAGTCAATCAGGTTCAGGAGACATGATCGCCCTTCACAAACCCAAACTGGGTGGGGTCCAGTGTTTGAAGGTTGCCAATGTCTTTGTTTATAAGTTCCATGATAATCCATGGCCTTGCAGATAAGGCTTGTCAGACTGATGATCCAAGGTGGATCCCCCTTGTAGATTGGGATAACTGTAGCTCTCAGTGGGCATGAAACCTGAGGTGAGGCTATGATTAAACATGACACTTAGGTGAGGTGCCAGTTCATATTGTAGTTCATGGGATGTCATCTGGTCCCATGGATGCTGTATTCTTGGCTTTAGAGAGCATTTGTTCCTGTGTGGCCATTATTACTGGAATTTGGATGGGCCATTTAGGGGTGAAGTTAGCACTGAATCGAGATATTGGCAATATCCTTTGGATCAGTATATTTAATGCCATTTTGTTTTAGCTCGATTCTTGACATAGTTATAGAATGCTTTGTGGTTGTCTTTGGAATCTTTGGCAATTTTATTTTCATAACTAGCTTTGGAGGATTTTATGAGGCATCTCAGTTTCTTACTGAGGCCAGTAAGGGAGTTTTTTGGATCCTGGGATTTTCCTCTTTTCTGCAAAAGTTTCTTCCTAAAGTTTGTTTATGGCAGGGGACCACCAGATTGGCTTCCTTTTTGGATGAGAGCATTTTGGTTCTATTTGGGATGGCACGATTCATGCATGAGTGGATGTGCTCGCGATTCAGCAGTTGAACTTTCAGTTCCCGTCTGCATGGGTGTTATGAAGTTTGTCACTTTGGTAATGACCAGGTGATTAGTTGATCCAGGGCATTGGAATTTATGAATTCCAAGAATGTTGGGACATGAGTAGTTTTCCCAGTTAAAAATCACCCAGTATTAGGGTGTTTGGTTCTATCTTAATATTTTCCAGTATGTTTAGAAAGTTGTAGTGAGAATCTTGGGGTATGGGGGGATCTGTAATTTGGATTGCAGTCTTACCTAGTGTTAGTTGCACTTGGAGAATTTCAGACACATTGTGTTCTGGTGGTGTGAATATCCTTGGTGAATATTGACAATTGTTGAAGTCAATCCCTGGGCCACATGATCCATTGTCTTGCCTTAGGGGGCACACTGGTGTTGTGAACTATGTGACACATTGGTTGTGATTGGTGTTTGTTTGCATTTCAGCTTCAGAGGTCTTTGTTGCTTGGGGGTGTTAACCTTCTCCTCTTGACTGTTTAGCACAATCTTGGGTGGAGAGCTTTGCTTCCATTTTGGCTATGTAAGTGCATCTCTCACAGGTTGTAGTGTTGGGTGGTAGCCAGATTCACCAGGTGGACAGGAGAAATCACCGGAAGCTGACCCTTGAAAATAAAATAATTCAGTCAGGCAAAAATGAAGACAATGCAGAACTCTGAGAATTGCCAAGACATATACTTATCAGCGATATATTTCCAGATTGTTTGAGAAGCACTCCATTCAGAACACAAGGAGATTCTAGCAGTGTATCTCAGCCAAAGGATAAATAGCTCACACAAAGTATTCAGTACCAGATGATTAGAGGCGTCTGAGCTTCCCCAAAACCATAGATTGCCTGTTTTTCGCATGATAATACTATTTACTGCACTTTTTATTGTACTCTGCGTATTTAATACTGTTTTAATACTGAAAACTAAACTGCACTGTTTGTACTGCATTTGTCTGCCCTACTTTGCCCTTTAAACTGTATTTTGTAGCTGTTTTCAATGTTTGCAAAGCTTTTGTTTTGCTATTTTCACTGTTTGCAAAGTAATTGTTGATACTTTTCACTGTTTGCAAAGCATCAGTTCTGTTTTCCTGCCAAGCAGTGTTTTAAATAGCCAATTTGTTTGCCATTTAAAACATTCTTTAGTATTTCCTTGCTGTTTTTTAGCCATTTAAAACATTATTTAGTGTTTCACTGCTGTTTTTATGCTGTTTAAAACTTTTTTTAGCGTTAGTATAGCTAGTAACTGTAGCATAGTCCAGATACAGGTTTGCTGCATCTAGATCTGTTTGTAGTGGCTGTTGTATTCTGAGCACATTTTCCAAGCCAACTTTGATTGCAAGGGTCCTTTCTGGACCCTGGAGAGAGAAGTGTGCTAATTAGAACATGTCTTGTGAAGGGTGACTTGTCTAGGGCTTACAGTCATACTGACCAGAAAATTAAAGAAAATAAACAAAAGACCTTGCAAAACCTACAATAAAAGCGACAACAGCTATGCAGAACCAGAAAACCCTAACAAAAACACTATCCTTAGGCCAAAAAGAAGGACTAAGGAAAAAACCCTAACAGCAAGCATAACAAGTCCTACAAGGCTGAGACGAGAATGAGAAAGAAAACAGTAAAGAAGGCCTGGCAAAAAGTGTGACAAAAGGAAGAAAATAAAAAAAAAAAAGAAACAAAACACCAAGCAGTACTACAGGAGATAAAAACCTAACAAAGAACAACATCTTACTAATATCCAAACACACACCCCAAAGAAACCAAATGGATAAAAGCAAGATGATACTGTGAAAAGAGAACAAAAAAAGAAAAGGCTGCAAGAGAGTAAAATGCTGGGGAAGCCCACAACAAAAAGGAGTGCAGTAGTTGGTGGAATACACTCCATAAAGCAAAACAGGAGAGATATACACCTAAAACAAAAAAATCACTGATATACCAGTGCAACACACTCATCAAAAAAGCTAAATCTCCTGTTGTGCAAAAAAGAACAAGCATGGGTGGGCAAATTACTCCCCCCCCCTCCCACGCACACACCCTTTATGCCATAACACATTAGCAATTGCTGCAACAAATCAAGGATTGAAACAATCTTTCCAGCAAGTACCCCAGTACAAAGGGCAGCCCAAAGAAGATGTAAAGCTGACACAAAAAGGAAATCTGCCCTGGCAACAACTGGCATCCAGGCACAGCCATAGTCCCCATATAAACATTTCTCAATAGTGACATGAAACACATGTAGCACTGAATAATGATGCTGTATGCTGTCCCAAAAAACAACCACACTGGGACACTGAAGAAAAACATGCTCTACTGTCTCTAAAACCTGGCACTCATCATGTGGACACAATTGTAACCCCACAGGGTGGAAAACATAAGAAGATCCAACAGACAGCTTATCAAAAGAGCAACGCCACAAAAAATCATGCTAGTCTGGAAATAAAGCATAACACTGCCTACATTGACTTAAACCTAACAATCTCCCAGGTGAATAATGTTGATATCCATTAATGGCGTAGAACAGGTCAAAAGAGAAGAATATCATTCTTTTTAGAGGATGGGAAGGAATATAAAGACACATGCCAAGCAAGCAGCAAAGACTGTACTTCCTGCAGCTCCAGTGAAGGGACCCGCCATGCATGCTTCCCAGCCAAACAAGTCTGGTAAAACTGACCAGACAATGCTGGGAGAAAGCAACCAAGCAAAGAAAGATCTGCAGCCTATAAATGCCACAATACAGGAAAAAGAAACAAAATGTCCAAAAAAAAGGACAGGATGCAGTAAACTGGCCATCACTTGAAGAAGGAGTATAATACAAAATACCCCTCCTAACAGGTGTATAGCAAGTGCCCCCCCCCCCCCCAGAAAAAGGGAGACCTCAGACAAAAGGCAGATGGAAATAAATAGACAGGAAAAAAACATACACCTAAAGTGCCCAAAAAGACACCATTTAACAAATAAACCTTTTTTGGAAAGACAAAGGAAATGAACGCCAGGAAGCCAAGCACTGAACAGCTTTACCAAGAAGGGCTTTACAAGACTCAGGTACATATGAAGGAGAACCAAAAGGCACACCCAAGATAGAGATACCAGTGCCAGCAAAAGAAACATCCCCATTATGGGGAATTGCACCAAAACCACAGGATTTGGAAAAAATAAAAGAAAGGCCAGCTAATGAAAAAAAGAAACAAATGAAAAATAAAGCAAAAGAATAGGAGGAGACTCTGAAACAATAGTAACACTGTCCACGTAAGTCAGAAAATGAGGCACCAAAACTCCTGAACATAGAAATAAAAAAGAAGACAAGGAAAAGTGCACCTTCACCTTAAAAACACAGCACACACCACCAGAGTAAAAAGCAGTGGTGGCTGGTGATCCAAATCAAAGGGGGGCTACAGGAGACAGCTGAATGAGTGGGGCCAATGAGAGGGTGTGTGGCCAACCAGAAAAGGGCAGAGCTATACTCAAAACCACAAAAACTAGGACTTTAATTAAATATGCTGCCCTGGGTGCCAAACCATCATTATGAGAGTCCAATCAAGACAAAATGAAGTAGAGAAATAAAAAATATTTAAATGCATTGGCTACATGACAGCTTACTTAATATCTAGATGGAAACAAAAAGCTTGTGAGGCATTAAAAATATAAATTACTTTTTAAATACATTACTGGAATGCCAGTCAAAATCAAGTATAAAAAAAACAAGCAGCACTCAACTCAAACCACTTCTCCTTGCACTGCAGTTCTAATTATAATTTGTATTCAGCTTTATAAAAGTACCAAGTAACATGCTGAAAGTATCAATCTCTGTGATACTGATTACCCCTACCTGTAAAAATGTTTCTTATCCAAAAAAGACCTGCTGCCTGATAACAACTATATACTTGTTTCATGGGTAAAACATGATCAAAGTAAAAAAAAAATGAACTGCAATCAACAAACAAGCTCAAGATAAATTACTTAAAGGATTACTGCACAGGTTATGGACCACGCATACTAGACTGGCATTCTGTTTAGTTTACAGGTAAAGCCTGCAAAGATGACTGCAAATCTCCAACAAATGTAATGACGTTCTGAAAATACTGTAATTAGGTCCTTTATTACAAATACTGTTATATGCATTTCAATTCCTAAGGCTTATATGTTATCTAGTTGTGTAAATATTCTCACATGGCAACAACAAAAAGTCTTTCAATGTTGATAATTCTTTAACAGTATGCATATTAAAGCTTACTTGCACCTTACAACCTCAGACAAGCTTACCTGATGGTCATTAAAGCTTTGCTACTTAAACACAGAGCAACAGGCACTGCAACAACATGCATTTTCTGAATAATAAGAAGCATAAAATCAACAGTATAAAAATATGACAGAAAACCAGAACATTCTGCAAAATCAAGGACAGATGAAAAGCCACTGTAGTAGTTGTGTCTACCTTGGATGGGGGGATACTCTGCACATTTACACTGCATAACTGCTCCTTGCCTTGCTGGAACACATCCAGAGTCATTACATGGGGAAATGGGGTACAAGTATGTCACAATTTTAAATGTCTCTGGCTGATGGTGATGGCCCTGACATATTTGTCATGCCTATCAACCTCAGAGCAAGAAATCTGGAAAAAAGCCATAAATAGAAGTGGGACAAAGGCCCAAAAATAAGGACAATTTTTAAATATTGCTCTTATAAACATAGAAAGTAGGTCTTGTATTAGTATGAATTTTTTGAAGGGTATGAAATATGAAACTCAAATGTCTGTCATTATTTTCGAACTTAAGTCTTTAATGATTTGCAACTAATTTGCCAGAAAACAACAATTTTATGAAAAACGGACAACAAATGTGATGCAGAAATATAACATAGACACACAATACAGGTGGGGACCTGTCAAAGAAGGGATACTTCTTTAATATTAGTACTGTTAAGTTGAGCAGCTGACAAAATAAGAGAATCTACATGCATTTCTGAAATAAAAGTAATCTGTAACTCTGAGCATTACAATTATTTATTAATTGTAAACCCTCCATGTTTCTTCCAAAACTGCCATTTTGGGGAGGGATTATTAGGGGAGAGCAACATTTTGAGCCAAAATCAGGGAGAGTTGAGAGGTTTGGATATGCCTAATTCTATAAAGCAATTTATTTGTGCATACCTCTCAACCTGTTAACGCAAGAAATCTGGACAAGGTCAAATATACTGGGGGAACAAACAAACAGTGCTAAAAATTGCTCTTGTATAAACTTAGTTGATAGAATCAATTCACAAAAGAAATAGTACTCCACAAAGACAAAAAAAATAAAATTCCGTGTGAACAGACCTCAGTACTTTAATCACAGTAATAAAATCAGTTTATACAGATCTAGCAGACTTCATCAGAATAATAAATGTATGGTGCCCCTTGTTTTTATACAGTTCTTTTTATAAAAGTTAATTGATAAATTGATTCTAGACCGGAAATTGAATAATAATTGCTTAATTAAAACAACTTCATTTAGCATTTTAAAGCAAAGGCTCATGATAAATAGGTTACATTCCATATATACTAATCTGATTTGAAAATCAGACAAAAAATGCCTGGTAAATGGAACTTATAAAGTGCTATGTGCCTATTCTTAGTAATAAAGTTCTTATTTTATGTTTTATTTTAAAGTAAGGTACTAAAAGGTGTGGTAGGTGTAGACAATGCCCATATATTAACCAAGCTGTTGAATTAAAATTGGAAAATGGCTTAAAAAGTAAAATTGCCTGTTCCAAATGTCCCTCTTTCTGTGTGGGTAAGTTTATTTAAACATTCTGTTGAATGCGTAGGTTTTACTGATTTCAAGTTTGGAATTTTGGAACACATTAAAACAGATCCAAGGGGAGGTGATGTTAAGAACATCTTACTTCAGAAGGAAATTAGATGGCAACTGAGGTTAAAATCAAACATCCCTCCTGGGCTTAATGAGTACACAAACATAAAAGCCATTTTAGTAGATAAAGCTTCGAGGGTTTAAATTTCAGTTTTTAGATTTCAGTTTTTACTTTAGATATATACAGCTTGATGTTATGTACCAACTGTATAAAAAGCATATTTACAGATATCCATGGATATATTACATATAGCAACAGTTTGAATTCAAATTCCTTAGTGCAGACTTAGTTGTATCTCTACTGAAAATTTAGTATTTTTAAAAAAGATTTTCACCCAGCTTAGGCATTCCCTTATAAAAAAATATATTTAATATTTAAAATTGTGTAATAACAACACAATTTTTTTACTTCTCACCTTTGCATTTTCTTATATAGAAAAAGCATATTTATTATTTTTATAAATTAATTCAATGTTTTTAATAGGAATTAAGATTCAATATATTACAATAATTCATATATATTGTAATATTGAACCTATATAAATATAACAAAAACAACAAGTAAATAGGATTCAACTAACATGGTTTTTACATTAATAGAACTTCTTATTAATTACATGGTTTGTGTATAACCAAGCATGTATTTTTTTTACATATGTATTGTTCAATATTGTTTTTAAAAATATTGTTTTAAAAGTTCGTATTCTATGTGTACATACCACAAGTCATTATAACTTACATTCACTTCAGAACGTGTATATAATATAAACCACTAAATGTATATTACAACACTATTTAGCTTTATTTTACTTTAAAATAAAGCATAAAATAAGAACTTTATTATCAAGAATAGGCACATAGCACTTTATAAGTTCCATTTACCAGGCATTTTTTGTCTGATTTTCAAATCAGATTAGTATATATGGAATGTAACCTATTTATCATGAGCCTTTGCTTTAAAATGCTAAATGAAGTTGTTTTAATTATGTAATTATTATTCAATTTCCGGTCTAGGATCAATTTATCTATTAACTTTTATAAAAAGAACTGAATAAAAACAAGGGGCACCATACATTTATTATTCTGATGAAGTCTGCATGATCTGTATAAACTGATTTTATTACTGTGATTAAAGTACTGAGGTCTGTTCACACGGAATTTTATTTATTTTTTTTTAGTTGATAGAATAACAGGTCTTGCTTTAGCATGCATTTTTATGAAGGGTATGAAGTCTGAAACTCAATGTCTGCCATTATTAAGTGACTTCATTCCTAAATGATTTGCCAGGAAACCACAAATTTTATGAGGAACAAACCAAAAATAAGAAGCAAAAATCTATGCATTCTGTGAAAATCTGGACAATTGAGAGGTATAGTACAGCCAGGAGAATTGTGCGGCAGAAATCCTACACAATGGACTTAGCTCCGTAGGTGTGGACAATAAGTGCCCCCCCCCAAAAAAAAAAGAAGATCTAAGAGAAGTGATTGCTTCAATCTGGCTTCATCACTTTCAGTAGCATATCTACTCAATCAGTGAAAATATTCAGTAACAAAAAAAGTTTGTGCTTGTAGACAGTCAATTTAACTGGTTCCTAAAGAAACACATCCAACCAAAAACTGGGAGGGGGTGTACCTGAGCTGATCAGATAATCAATAAACACATTCCTGGTTGCACTAAATTATATTCCTTGTATACTACAGTGCAGTTGTTAGAGGGTGTTTTAAATTTATTGTTTTGAACATTTTTTCCAGTAAATAATGAAACTAAATGCATGCACCAATAATGACAAAACTGCCCAAATCAGAACATTTCCATCATAAAAGTATACTCAAACTTCTACAAACCACCAGTATCAATAAATATGCATGATCTCTGCAGAAGTAAAAGTCATCGAAATAATTCCACATTAAAGAGATCTGTAACTAATGAAGAGGTTGCTGCTAGCAAACAACTTCATATTTCATTATTTCATCTACAAATAAAGTGCCTGTTGCCACTGAGGAATAAATTGCCCATGTTACATTAAAAAAATGATATGCTAGTAATATTGCAATAGGGAATGGATGGCAAACTGATAACAGGTTCATAGTTACTAGGTATCACCACCAAAGAGGACATTCTCAGGACTGCAGCATCCACCTCCTTTAAAAGTACATCACATTACAGTATCAGCAATGCATCTAAATACTGTGGGAGTAGAACCCACATCCTTCTGCATCAAAAGCAAGTATTCAACCTGTTATGCTTTTAACAATACAAGCAGCACTCGGATCCTTGTAAAATCCACTCGACACTCAAGTGTATCTCTCAACTTTGCAGCACAAGAAATCTGTTAAAAGCCAAAATTTATTGGGGGGAGACAAAAGCACAAAAATCAGGGACACATTTTAAACATTGCTTGTATAATCTTGGAAAGTTGCTAGAATTAAATGTTATGTTACCATGCATTTCACTGCCAAGTCTTGAACCTAGGACCCTGTACACTACAGTTAGAGCAACATACCGCTATGCCATATAAGCTGTTTCTTGAAAGATAAGAAGACTGAAAATGAAATGACTATCATTTAGTGGTCAGGTCTCACCATAGCTCTCAACCTCTTAGCACAAAACACCTGGACAAAGCCAATAATGGGGGAATACAGCCCCCAAACATATTCAGTGAATTCAGTTATCACCATAGCGCTTAACCTCTTAGCACAAAAACACTCTGCAAAAACAACAATGGGGGAATACAGCCCCCAAAATAGGGACAATTTTCAAATATTGATCTCATAAACTTAGACAATTGCTACAATAAAAAGTTTTGTGTTACCATGTACTTTCTGAAGAATATAAAGTCTGAAATTCAAACGCCTGTCATTATTTATTACAAAAATCCAGGAAACCACAGATTTTATGAGGAACAGAAAAGAACAGAACAAAAATATGAGGCAAAAATCTGAACAGTTTTCACAAGTGGTGGTGGGTAGGGAATTCAGGCTCTTGCTACCTGTACCCAAGGTACAGGGTTTGAGCCTGAGTAACTCTAGCCATCAAGTATATTTAACTGGGGCATTTCACACACACCAAACTCCAGTTATGCCACACACACACCAAAATCCAGTTATGTTAGTTTTGTACCCTCCCTACAGCAACAGCCTTAGGTCAACTGGCACCATAGGCAAAAGGGCTCCACAGTGCCCCCCCTCACCACCCAGTGCCCCCATCATGGTCAACCCATACCAAATAAATACCGGAAAAGTGCCCCTGCTAGAGAGGAACCCTAGGAGGCCGCCTAGCTTGCCTATGTCTAAGGCTGGCTATGCTTCCCTAGTCTCATATTCCTCCACCCTGAATGTGGTTTCAGCAGTTTCTTCTGGCCCTCCCACTCCCACTCCTGTGATCAAACTGTTTTAGTGTACTCACTACTGTTGGGGACAAGTTTTCTTTGCTACCTTTCTGCTTGTCTGATGCATTCGTCAGTGAAATAAAATGCAGACCCCATATCCTGTAATTAATGTACCTTTCCTAGTTTCAGTTATTTTCATATGATATATTTGGTGATGCAGTTGTAGAAAAAATGTTGAGACTACTTGGAGAAAGAGTACACTCTTTGGCAAAGCATGAGATGGAGAATTTTAAAAGCAATAGTAGTCCCTAAATTCTGACTCATCGTGCAGTAAATTTTATTTAAACTGTAAGCCATGTGGTAAAACATGAACTGGATGAATGCAATGACCTAAAATGTTACATTATAATATTTACTGAGAAGGTGGACTATATATATAAAACTTGCAAAGTTAGAAAAATGTTGTTTCTCATATTTGTTTGCCCAAATGGAGTAACACCAGACTAGCTTAGAGAATGCAACAGTATCAGGTTCAAAATTTTATAGAAAAGTTATTCTGCCATCTGTCTGCACAGCCAGCTTCTGAATTACACCAGTTCCTTCCCTTGCAGCAGTGAGATGAGAGAGTTTCTTTCCCTTGCAGCAGCGAGAGTGCCAAATATGAATTCCTGAGCTGAGAGCCAATCAGTGTCTATCTACCCAGGTATGTGACTGCAGACAGTCTGATTTCCTTCCAGTCTATGCAGTTTGTAGCTGCACAGATGTCTGGGCATCAGTGTACAGATGCCTTTTCATTGTAATCAGGACTGGTTAAACAGCAGTTCAGATAGGAAGCACACATGTGTAGTTCCGGTACTCGTGGCTAGTTATTCTGTTTTCCTTTTACAGCTGGGGGGCTGCAGTCCTGCAGTCTAACAGCACGAGCTGCCCCTGGTAAAAAGATAACTGCTCAAGGGACAACCTTGACACACTGGCAACTTCAGCTCCCATCCAGCCATTAACCTCAGGAACAATAACTTAAGCAGAATAAGTGGTAGCAATACATTGAAGAAAAAGAGGACCGAATCCAAAAGCCTTTAAGATGGCCAACAAGGCTGAATGACTAACATTGTGAAACACTTTGGTCAGGTCACAAGACAGCAGCAGAACAGAATCAGAAGAATGAACAAGGAGGCAAGAGACTTCAACAAAGCAACAAATCTTGCATAGGACTTCCAGAAATACCATAAATGCCAGGGTCTAACGCATATTGCATCTTTGACCGCAGATGTAATTGCAAGATCTTAAAACAACTTATAATCAGTATTGCAAAGAGAATTTGGACACTAGTTAGGCAAGACCCTGTGGTCACACTTTTTCCAAAGGAATTTAATGGCTATCCACAACAAACCAGGATGAGAAAAAATATGAGAAAACCACTCATTAAACAACTGCACTAATACAGACAAATGAGCAGCAGAGACCAAGCAATAAAAATGGTAAGAAAGACCATCCAACCCTGGGGCAGTATCAACCTTGAAAGAAGCAATATCCCTTTGAAGTTTAAGCAAAGTAATAGGGGCATCAAGAGACATCCGAAAAACAGCAAGTATCACAGATATAGGCCAAGATTTCACAGAAGGAGGTTTACCACCATACAACATGACAAATAAGAATTAAGTTCTTGCAGAATACCCTCCTTAGTGGTAATAACATCACCTAAAGAGGACAACAAACTGTCAATAAACATCTCCATCCTAGGAGTACATTTACCAACTTAAGGGAGAAACACCTCACCCCTCCCTTTTAAAGCATGGGCTAAGTTCAAAAGAACCAGTCTTACCCTAGCAAGGTTATGCAAATGCAACTCATGGAGGTGCTGAAGGGCACTGGCAGGCACATGATGCACAGCAGTCTGGAAAGCAGCATAAAGGGAGTTGTAAGAACCCCTAAAAAGGGAATAATAAGAGTGGGCAAACCAAGAATAATATAGCAATAACCCACGCCTGGGTGTGGGTAATGCTGGATTTACCCATGGTTGGTGTGGTTTGGTCATGAGGGCATAGCCCGAGTGACCAAACAAAGCCAACTGTGGGTAATTCCAGCATTACCCACACCCAGAAGTGGGTTATTGCTATTATACAATGACATTATTTTAAAAAAATAAATAAATAAATACTTTTCTTAAATAATGTCATTGTATAATGCCTCCTTGCTGCCCTTCCACAGCTGTCTGGTATTCTGTGGCAGTTCTGATGTACTGTGCATGCTCATGCCTACGCAGTACATCAGAGCTGTGGGCAAAAGCAATGGAGAAAGCAAGATCTCCGTTGCTTTTTAAAAACTGTTTCGCTATGTTAAATGAGTTTAACATAGCGAGACAGTTTTAAAAAAAGCAACGGAGAATATCCGTTGCTTTTTTAAAGCTGTCTCGCTATGTTAAACACATTTAACATAGCGAGACAGTTTTGAAAAAAGCAATGGAGAAAGCAAGATCTCCGTTGCTTTTTAAAAACTGTTTCGCTATGTTAAACTCGTTTAACATAGAGAGACAGTGTGAAGCAACGGAGATCTTGTCTTCTCCTTTGCTGTAAAAAAAAAAGAGTTATAGCAATGGAAAAAGCCCGGGTGACCAGACCTTTTTTCATTACTATAACTCTGATTTTCAACGTGCACGCTGACCAATCAGCATTCACGTTTTTGAATATTTAATGGGGGGTCGTTGTATAATGGGAAATAAACTTATATTTAAAGGCCAACTGCCAAGAAGAAAGAGAAGAATAAAAAGGCAACAGAGTAAAATGATCATGCCATAACTCAGTAATGACCTCTTGCCAGGTAAAAGTCCAAGGAGCAGTAAAACGAGAAAGACCCCTACCCTTACACAGTGCAGAAGAAACTCCAAAGGAAAAGGACAAAGCTCAATGATCAGTAAAAGGCACAGAAGACAAGGGAGAAGAAATCACTTCATAGGTAGGAGAACAAAGACACTAACTTTGGGCGGTATGATGCCGGGGAATCTTCTTGGCCTAGGCTTATAGGCTCCAGGGCCATTAGTCTAGTACACACCTATGAATCTATAATCAATTTGGGTGCGAGCAGCCCCATGAAAGCAAATAAAGGCAGGAGAACTGCATATATTAAGAGAGGCCAAATGTAAATGTTCTTACAACAATGGACACTAGACTCTGACCCTTGAACACCCTGGTAATACACCACAGTTATTTATTTATTTATTTTATTTATTTCCAGTTTGATGACTGGGGAGGTCCACTGGGCTCAAGGAGCTCGTTGTCAGTGGAGACTCGTGGAGAAAAGCTCCATAGTACATAGTAGAAATAGTACCAATTAAACAAATTGTAATATTATATAGAAAACTAAGCAAAGTAAAACAGCAACATATACAATACATATTTACATGCTTACAGATTAGAGAACAAGTAGTACAGAGTAAAACTGTACAGAGGTTTTAAATAATCTGTGAATGGTATAAAAGTAACATTTGTAAGAAGGCAGTAAATAAGATTAATCTCCTAAAGGGTACGGTAGAAGGTACCTTAAGTGTAATGAATGTATTCATGTATTAAGCAGGATGGGGAGGTAGAGTGCAATTGCATTTCCATTTATAGCAGAGGTAAGAATGGAGCTGGGTTTTGAAGTGTTCAAAGTTTTCAGAAATTCTTAGAGAAGGAGGGAGTGAATTCCATTTTTTGGCTAAGGAAAAGGATAGGAGAAGCTGACCTGAGGGACGATTTGGTTTGTATACAGAAATTCGATTTTGGTGGGCAGATCTTAGAGTTCTGAGAGGGGTGTATGATGGTAAGATGTTTTTTAAAGTCACTAAAAAAAAAGAATAGGACAGTCAATTAAAAATAAAGTTGCAAAAGTTGAAATAATAAGCAATGCTCATACACTGGAATAAAAGAATAAACAATCACTAAACGTACAAAAAAATGTCTACACAAGAAATCCACCACCAACCCCCTACCAGGAATAACATCCCTAACAACCACAACAGATTTATGATAAAGTAACCCAATACCACACCTGTGATCTGTCCCTAAAAACCAAACCACACCATCCCTCCACAAACGAACAGAAGAAAGCCTACCCACATCCAAAAGACAAACAATATCAGAGTGTAAGGCAGAAACCCTGGAAAAGACAGTCAAATGCCAGGGCAATGATACCATATCACTAATATTACAAAAAGTCAAAGACAATTTAGTCATCAGCACCAGGACAAGAAACCCCTTCAGAACCCCTCTTACGACTCTTGTTTCTAAGATTTCTGCACCTAGAAGCTGAGGTCCACTGTTGAGCCTCATCCATATCAGTGCACAAACCAGATTCACAACTAACAGTATCCTTAGAGCAATGCCATCACCAGTAGAAGAGGCATCAGACATGCCAATTAATCTCCTATTAGACTAACATATCAGTACCAGTAGGGACAACAAAAACAACAAGAGATAGAGGCGCAGTAGAGTGAGAACCAGAAACAAAAGAAACAGGACAAGGTGGATGAGAAGGCAAAGAAGGCAAAACAGACTCCTCCAGAGAAGAAACAGATGTAGGAGTAGAAACAGAAGGGGGGGCAAGGGAAAGAGAAAACAGCCAGCTCTGGGGAAGATCCCACATGAGCAGCAGCAGAAATGGAAACATCAGAAAGTAAAGTCTGAGAAGACTTACTGGAAGCAGGTAACACAGAAGGTACAGCAGGACAAACAATATCGACATGAGAACAAGAACATAAATGGCACCACTATGGACAAGATCTAGAAAAATGAGCTGTGGAACCACAATGAGTGCATTTCTTTGCAGGACAATCAGACAACAAGTGAAAACATTTACCACGAAAAAGTAGGACTTAGGCTGTCCTTCATACCTCAAAATGCCTCTCTGACCAGATAACAAACACATACCAGGCAAATGGGAAACACCAGAAACAAGGACATACAAAGCCACCCAGGCCTCCCACACCACATCCCACCTCCACCATCATCAGAATCAAAAGATTTCTTAATAGAAAAAACATCAGCACAACTACAAAGTAAATACTCCCTAACTTGTGCTTCTGTAACATAAATAGAACAAAAATACAAAATAAGTTTATGCTTATAAGAAACATCTACTTCAGAATGCATATAATCAGACCAAGGCTGAATGTGTTTATGTGCAGCAAAATGAGAAACAAATGTAAAAGCAGCTTCCTGATCTTCAAAATAAACATCAGCAAAAAGCATCCCTTCCCCACTGAATAACAGCACACAAAGACTGAACAGACACAGACAAAGGTTTCAATGAAAAATGCCAAATAAACTTACATGAAAGAGGCTGACCTGAAACAGATGTAAAATGAACCAAATGCTTAGAAAAAATCCTGGACTGCTTCAGAGAGCTGGACTCACTCTGA
This sequence comes from Protopterus annectens, assembly GCF_019279795.1. Lineage (NCBI taxonomy): Eukaryota > Metazoa > Chordata > Ceratodontiformes > Protopteridae > Protopterus > Protopterus annectens. Next base: position 369,986,231 of record NC_056749.1, read on the forward strand.
GAAGCAGAAACTGCCATTTTTGCCTCAACAGCATAAGACTTGGCCTGAGAAGCAACGGGAGAAACAGCACTAGCAGAAATAACCAGCAGAGCTGGAGGGGAGCCAAGACAGCATAAATAGCAAAGGCCAAAGGAGCATCCTGAAGCTCCATTTCATCACCCCAATCAAGCAAAGTCAAATTACCAGACTCATGCAATACAGATGAAGCCTGTGAATAAGTCTGAGACACAGATAAAGTTGTTAAATGAAGAGAAGACTGTGACTCAGCAATAGGAGACAAAGTAGAAGAAACAATAGGAGCAACAGAAACAATAGTTGGAGTGCTAGCAGCAGAAAAGGCTGCCATCTTGCTTCACCCAGAAGTGAAAGCATGGACTGCCTAGGTCTTGGAGTGAGCACCCACATTGTTTTTTTTTTTTTTGAGTTTTTTTAAAAGTTTTTTTTTTTTTTAAGTTTTTACCTTCTGGTATTTATTCCCTGCATTTGGCTTGTTTGTGCATCACACAGCACTGCATACTGCTGCGCAACTGTGCACCATAGCTGGACAGATAATTTTGACAATTTCCCTTAGGTACAGCCATAGTATATTAGTGTAGCCCTCATCTTTACATTTCCAGTCTAAGTATTGCTAGTGAGCTGTGACCTATTAAACCACCAGCCAAAAACACCATCAGAAATATTCATCTGCAGAGCAGTTCCTAGATCAATCCTGAAAGCACCTCCTTTGTGATGACAGTTCTTGAAACCTAGTATTATGGGTAGTTGGACTACCTCTGTTTCTCCTGCCAACCTGGTCATGATCGACTTTGGTCTCCTGAAGCAGTGTAGCAACTGATAATCCTATACTAATAACTCACTCAATACAGAGTGCGAGAGATGCATTTACACCAGGAATCTTGAATCCCTGCTCTCTTGCACTCAAAACAGTAACACAGGCACATAGTACCACTACTCATACACAAACTATTCATCTGACACATACATCTACATACATGGAGGTTCTCTCAAAAAACCTACAGAAACACCAAAGACCTCCAAAACACAAGACTGCTACAACTAACACAGTTCCCACAGTACCCAAGACACATAGCAACACCAGTGTCTCACCTACCAAGCCCTTAAAGCATAACACAAAAAACAAATGTTCTTGTCATTGGAGACTCCATACTAAGGCACATGGATGTCCCATTCACCAGGTTAGATAAGGAGAAAGTCACGATCAGCTGCCTGTCCAGTGCAAGGATTCATCAGATCATGCATGTATTCAGGTCTCAAGGAAATAAGTATCATTATGACTCCGTTACAGCTCATGTTACAGTGAATGACCTGAGATGTACCTCACTGGACTATATGAAGAGAGACATGACTGAGCTCTTTGAGTAAGTGTCCCAGGCAGGTATGTCCCTAGCCTTGAGCAGCATATTCACTGCACCTAGAATGATGCTACAGTATAAACAAAAAATGGTTGATTTCGATAATGGGCTTAGTTTTTGGTATCATTCAAAGGCACCACCAAGCTTTTGGCTGCTGGCAAAGGCTCTTGCCTCCTCCATAGTGTCTTTTTTAGGCAAGGTGTCAAAAACAAAATCACCAACATGAAAATTGCCAGTTATAACAAATTAAGGGTTATGCTGCTAAATGCTAGGAGCTTAGACCAAAAACTGAACACCCTGGAAGCACTTCTATCACTAGAAGATGTAGATGTCTGTGCAGTCACAGAAACCTGGTTCAAGGCTTTGAAGAGTGCCTCAGCCTTGCAAGGCTACAATGCCTTCCACACCTTCAGACTGCAAGACGAACATGTGAGAACCGAAGGAGGTGGTGTTTCTATCTATATTAGAGATAAATTCACCTCCTGTCTAGTTAGACTGGATTACTTCATGAAGTTACTCCAAGTTCAGATTACTGGGGGTAAGAGCCCCATTCAAGTCATAGCTAGTTATAGATTTCTCTCCATAAATCATGATGTGCACGAGGCCTACTTGACCAAACTAGAGTCAATCCAAATTTTGCCAAACACTCTGGTCATGGGGAATTTCAATTATCCCATCATCAACTGGGAAACCTACTCTAGGCCTAACTCACATGTGCAAATGTTCCGTGACTTTGTTAACTCAAATTCCCTGTAACAAATTGTTCCAACCCCAACAAGAGGAACAAACATATTAGATCTGGTCCTCACTAATGTGACAAACAGATGCACCACTGCAACCGTCAGACCCTCATTAGTTAAATCTGACCATAAATCAGTTGCCTACAAACTGGCACTAACACCAGAACTCACAAAAGGTGAAGTCAGACTAAAAGACTGGGAGCATTACTCTAGCTCCAACACCCTAGCCCAAAGCTTCCTAGAATTTATAAACTCAAATGCTAAGGAACAACTTGTTACCACTCCCACAAGAGGGGAAAACATACTGGACCTGATCATCACCAACATGGGGACTCTATGCTCCAGACCAGAAGTGTATCCCTCACTGGTAAGATCAGACCATAAACTAATCTCACTAGATATTCACATCCCGACTCCACCCCCTGCCCTGAAAACCACAGTGAAAAACTTCTCTAAAGCAAATTTCACACTCCTCAAATCCGAGGTGGAATCCTTCAAAGCCCCAGGGCCTGTGGAAAATGCAGCCCAGACCGCAGAATCCTTTATAAACACATTCTATGAATACCTTCAGGAATGCATGGATCATGCATTCCCAAATAAAACCAAGACCCAATCCTCCAAAGGCAGATGTCCTGTCTGGTGGACCCCAGCCATAAACAAACTATACAATAGAAGGAGGAAGCTACTACATGATATAGCAAAATCCCAAAAATGGAAGGCATCTCTGATCAATATTAGCAAAAAACTACGGGCACTCATAAAATTGTCTAAGGCCAGCTTCGAGAGAAAAACTGCACAGGACACTAAGGATAATCACAAGGCTTTCTTTAGGTATGTTAGGAACCCAGGTGGGAATTCCCAGATATGCTCAGAATTAGTCCAAAATGACAAAAAATACACCGAACCCACAGACATTGCCAACATCCTAGCTGACAGGTTCAGCGCAAACTCCCCCCCCCCACCAAAAGGGCAGGCAGATATCTATCCTAGCAGAGTGCTGCCCCCCTGACATCTCAGATGCTCAGGTAAGAGCTGCCCTCTCCAAAGCAAAAAACACAGCATCAAAGGGACCAGATGGTGTACCGGGCTGTGTCCTACATGAACTCCAAGAAGAGCTAAACCCAAACATAAAACTACTGTTCAATCTCAGCCTTACTACAGGATATGTACCCAAAGAGTGGTGTACAGCAACAGTGGTCCCTCTCCACAAAGGTGGTGCCTCAATGGATCCTGGAAACTATCGCCCCATAAGCCTGACTAGCTTGGTCTGCAAAGCTATGGAAAGGATCATCATGGACCTCATAAATAAAGATATTGGGGACCTACAGACACTGGATCCTACCCAGTTCAGCTTTGTTAAGGGTAGATCCTGCCTCTTAAACCTGGTTGATTTCTTTGAAACAGTCACCAAGGCCATTGACGAGGGGAAGGTGGTCCACACAGCCTACCTGGACCTTGCAAAAGCCTTTGATACAATACCCCACTCGGGCATTATAGATAAGCTCACCAGCTTAAATATAAACCCCTATGTCACTAGATGGGTTGTAAACTGGCTCAAGGACAGAACCCACATGGTTAGAATTGCTGGTGCCATGTCAGACTCCAAACCAGTTACAAGTGGCATCCCACAAGGCTCAGTCCTGGGACCTCTCTTGTTTGGTATATATTTCCCGGAGGTACAGGCCAACACGGAAGGACTGTGGCTGACCAAGTTCGCAGATGACTGCAAACTGTGCGCCATAATCGACTCTCCAGCTGACACAAGCATCCTCCAAAAGGGCCTCATAGAAACAGACAACTGGTGCCAGAGCCATGGCCTCAAGCTAACCGCCAAAAAGTGTATAGTCATACGCTTTGACAAAAACAAAGTGCCCACAAATTACCACATAGGTGGTAATCCATTAAGTAGAGAAGAAGTAATGAGGGACCTGGGGACCCAAGTTGATAGCAATCTCTCATTTGACAACCACGTGGCCAAAGTGGTTAGAAAAACATTTTATATAGCCCACCTATTATCATGAAGGGATTCACATCTAGATCAGGGGAGGTCATCGTGCCTCTTTACTCATCCCTCATCAGGCCCATAATTGAGTACAATGCCCCTTTTGAGATGTACCTTACCAGACACCTGCAGCAACTGGAAAGACCCCAAAAGTACCTCACCAAGAGGATCAAAGGGCTCAAACAGATGCCATATGCTGCCTGGTTAAAGAAACTCCAGCTCGACTCAGTGGCATACCGCCTGCTCAGAGGCGATCTGTGCCTGATGTATAAAGCCATGTCCAACCCGGAATTAATGGACATGCTGCACCTCAGAAAATCCAAATCCCATTGAGCTACGCGCTCGAGAGACTTGAACCTCAGCACTGAAATAAATAGGACATGCTGGAGGGACAGATTCATAACCCAGAGGCTCCCTTCACTCTGGAATAAAATCCCAGTCCAGGTTAGGCAGAGTCCCTCATTGACTCTCTTCAAGAGGAATCTTGATGAGTGGATGGGAGATCGCAGGTTTACCCTGGGTATCACTTCTGTGTCACTGTTAGACAGAGGCACAGTATACTAACCTCGAAAAAGGGCATAGCAAAATTAATTTAAAATGGGTGGTGAAAGCCAAACACACTCTGGCTAGGCTTATAAATGCCCTAGGGCAGATAGCCTATTATGAACCTATGAACCTATAAAAAACTTCACCAAGGCAAGCTATACCCTCCTAAGGGAAGGTATAAATGCATTTCAAGACCCACCCCCAGCTGGAAGTTTAACTACACCGAAGCTTACACTGAAGCCCTGTACAATCACTTGTATGAGTGTATAGACTTGGCTGCTCCAGAGAGAATCAGAGCCATAGCCCCAAGTAAAAATAAACCATCCTGGTGAAAATCCAGTATCAACAAACTTTACAACAAATACAAAAAGTTGTTATCTAAGAAAACTAAGGTGAGGCCCCAACAATGGAAAAGCACCCGCCTCAGCCTCACCAGGAAAATAAGGCAACATATCAAATCTTCTAAGAGCAATTTGAGAAAAACCTAGCAATCACATCCAAGGATAACCATATGGCCTTTTACAGCTATGTACATAGCCTAAAATGTAGGACCCAAGCATGTGCCGAACTAGTGACTAGCGGTATCACACACACTGATCCTTTAGTCTCAGTCTCAAACTAAATGCAAAGAAATGCATCATCATTCCCTTCAGTAAAAACAATGTCCCTTCACACTATCAAATTAACAACAATACACTATGTTCCAACAAAGTAGTAAGGGATCTGGCATTACAAGTAGACTGTGACCTTAACCTTGACCACCATGTGTCTACTGTAGTAAGGAAGGCCTTCAAGGCATCTCCTCTAGAGCAAAGGAGGTTTTAACCCCTCTATGCTTGTCAGTAATCAGGCCCATAACTGAATATAATGCACCTTTTGGCACGTACCATACAAAGCACCTGGAGCAATTGGAGACACCTCAGATGTTTCTAACAAAGCAGATCAAAGGACTCAAGCATATGCCTTACACAAACTGACTAAAGTCCCTGTCACTACACACTGTATCATATAGACTTCTTAGGGGAGACTTATGCCTGGTTTACAGAGCAATCTCCAACCCAAACCTAATGAATCTGCTGCACATCCATAAATAAAATGGGACTAGAGCTACTTGTTCCAAGGACCTAGATATGGCCTGCGACTTGAATAGAACATGCTGGAGGTACAGATTTGTCTCCCACTGACTGCCGCATCTTTGGAATAGGCTGCCAATTCATGTGAAGCAGAGCACCTCTATGACACTGTTCAAAAGGAATCTGGACGAGTGGCTGGAGCACCAGAAATTCTTACCAGAGACAGCTCCCACAACTCTCCTGGACATGGGCAGCATACCTCTCAACCTGGAAACATCAAAGATCTGGACAAGGCACATGAAAAATAGGTACAAATCTGTACGCTGATTAACATACAATTTGCATACATAATTATGTAACCTCGCCCAATCCTATGGAATTATGGGATTGTGGGATGCCAAGTTTCAAACACAAACTGAAGAATAGACAACCAAAATATGGCACCAGAGTCCCACTGCAGTGGGGGGAACAAAAGCCGAAAAACCAGGGACACATTTTAAACATTGCTTGTATAATTTTGGAAAGTTGCTAGAATAAAACAGTGTGTTACCACCACGTGTTTCACTGCCAAGTCTTGAACCCAGGTCCCAGGGCCCTGTGCACTACAATCAGAGTAACATACCACTATGCTAAATCAGCAGTTTCCTGAACAGTAGAAGACTGAAACTTAAATGGCTATCATTTAGTGAATTCAGTTCTCAACATAGCTTTTAACCTCTTAGCACAAAAAACCTGGACAAAGCCAATAATGGGGAATACAGACCCAAAAATAGGGGCAAATTTCAAATAGTGATGTTATAAACTTATAAAATTGCTAGAATAAAAGGTTTTGTGTTACATGTATTTTCTGAAGAATATGAAGAATGAAATTCAAATGCCTGTCATTATTTAGTGAATTCAGTCTTTCACTGACTTGCCACAAAAATCCACCACAGGTTTTATGAGGAAGAGAACAAAAATATCAGGCATAAATCTGTAAAGTTTTCAGAAGTGGTGGTGGGTAGGGGTTGTAGGCTCTTATTACCTGTACCCAAGATACAAGGTTTAAGCCTGAGTATCTCCTCTAACCACCAGGTATATTCACAGAATGAAAACGGCAGCATGAAATGCATTCTAATAAAACGACCATGAAATGCACACACTAAAAGCATAAGAAATGAATCGGCAGGCTAATACTGTTTTGAATTTATATTACATACAAAACACAGATTAGAACTTATTGCAGCTGTCAAACAGAAATGCAAAGCAAATCAAAGAGTTTTACCATATAAAGGTAATAGCATTAACGACATCCCAAAAGCTTACAGTATTATTATTTACAGCAAATATTTAGAATACTTCTGAAAATTTAATGACAAAAGCCAACTTAGGTCATAATCATTCTAAAGACACTGGAAAATTGAGTTTGATGGAATATGGCTAAAACAGTAACTACTTGAAGTTACATAACTTCTTCCACATCTGAAACTATGGCTTGGAACTGTATAGCCATCTACATCTGTGTACATATGAACATTTTTATTTAGGGTGTTTTGGTTCAGTTAATTTGTCTAATTACAAGATAAATAAATATTATGATCTGATGAAGCGTGCATGGAACACGTGAAAGCGCTCATCTTCTGTTTTATCGAATAAAAATTGGATGATATAATAAGAACTTTGACTCTTTTCGTGGTGGATTCAACAGTTTGTTTCTCATTGAAGATAAATAAATATTAAAAAGTATGTTTGGCTACAACTTCTTTACAAATGCAGCCTAGGAAGTTATAATCAATATAATCCAGAAGATGGGAGAACACAGCACACAGACAAATATAGTAAAACATTCAACAGCAAAAGTCTAGTATCTTTGGAAACCCATTACAGCAGATGGGTCACACAGTATTGACTTTTTTCAAAGAAATGAGTGTGGCAGAAGGGAAGAACATTCAGGAGAAACTAAGGGTGAGCAGTTGCTACTGTTGTGAGGAATACTATCATACAAAACTATGTGCTAGCCTGATGAGGAGTTTTAGACAGTTTTAATCAGTTGGGCAGAATTCCATGCAGTTTGTCATGTCTGGTAGGATGTAGGGTGGTGGCTAATAACAGTCTGCTTTCTCATACTATTCCTTCAGTGTAATCCTTAGTTTGCATTACAAAATGTCGTTGCTGTTCCTAATAAGTATTGCATTGCAACAATCACCATAGTCTGATCTTTGTGGCCAATGACGGCATCTCTTAAACTTGAAACAACAAAAGGCAATGCAGAAAAGTATCTACCAATGAAGCAGCCAACAAAATGAAAAGGATCTGCTTCAGTCGAGGAACTCAACTTAGATTACAGGGACAGTGCCCAGACAGAGGCAAACATTTGCTAGAGAACTCAGATCATGTTTAACACACTGATAATTTGTTTTACCTGCTTAACTGCTTGCCTATATTTCTCCTCAGCTGTCCCTCATCTTTCGTAGATCAATAGTTAAATCAAAGTGCGCATAACAACAGGCAAGAGAGGTCAACAACTTCAGTACAAAAGACTCTGCATTTACCAGAAGCTTTCTTGTCGCATGCTGGGAATACTACCTGACTTAATAAACTGATCAGTTTGAAATTCTGACTAAACAAGTTAGTGCACCACAGACATCAAGTAGAAAAATGACATTATTTATATCCCAGCTCTTAGTTCCTACCTCTGCACTCTGCATGCAGCTTTGTCCATGCCTCCAGTAGGTGCGCACACACTTCCTTCCTTCTCATAATGGCAGACGCATAGATCCACACTAAAACCACATCTCGATTCCCGCTAAAGATTTGGAAAGAGCTGCGCAGCCGGAAATACACTGTATGTTGAGCTCCAGCTCAATTCAGCCTTTCAACAGGCTGTTTCTGTTTCACGGAGCTGATGTCATTGCGCACGCGATGATGTCAGCTCAAAAGCCGGGAAATAAAATAAAATTTAAAATAAAGAACCGGGAAATCGGAAATTAAGGGGTGCCACTCGGGAATTGTGGCTCCCCATTATTTGGACCCCAAAACTCAGCAAAAAACGAACAATTCAGTATGGTTGGGAAGTATGATGGGGAATCATTATTAAATACAATCCTGGGTATTGACTAGAGTATCTATGGTATCACACTGGGATGAAACGGCTAGGCTTGAAATGATCAGTGGGTCGATAGCCTAGTAACCTCCTATGATCCTAAAAAAAAAAAAAAAAAACAGCCAAGCTAGAGTTTTCACTGAGCTGAGCAATACCTTAAACTTCCTATACTGCAAGCCAATGCGATATATACAAATGACCCCCTTAAGGACATACAGTGTTTTAGCTACATGGCTTTTGATGCCCATGACCTTTTCCTTTTTTCTTTTTGTCTTTATGGGTATACATATCATATGTGTGTGTGTGTGTGTGTGTGTGTGTGTGTGTGTGTGTGTGTGTGTGTGTGTGTGTGTGTGTGTGTGTGTGTGTGTGTGTGTGTGTGTGTTTGTGTATGTATATATATATATATATATATATATATATATATATATATATATATATATATATATATATATATATACACATATTTATATATATATATGTTGGACAGCACAGTGATGCAGTGGTAGTGTTGTTGCCTCACAGCAAGAGGTTCGCTGGTTCAGTTCTCAGCTGGAGTGCCTTCTGTGTGGAATCTGCATGTCCTCCATGCGTTTGTGAGGGTTTTCTCTGGGTACTCCGGTTTCCTCCCATGTTACAAAGACATGCATCTGGAGCATTTCTCCCTGGGCCTCCACTAAAAATTGGCTTTGTTCCAAGTCAGACTTTCCCAGTAAACAAATGTTAAATAAATTAATGAATTAATCAATAAATATACATACACATATATGTACATATGTTTATGGAAGTAATGGTAAAGATTGAATGAACTAAAGGTTGATGCATTCCATTTTTCTCACTAGTTCCATATAAATGTGTGTGTGTTTGTGTGTGTGTGTGTGTGTGTGTGTGTGTGTGTGTGTGTGTGTGTGTGTGTGTGTGTGTGTGTGTGTGTATGTTTTTAGATGGGATAGGTTTGAGATATATAGATAGCTATAGATAGATATGGAGAGAGCACATTTGCAGATGCTACCTCCACATTGTCAACATGCACTATAAAAGACCTATCTCGTTGAAACCCAGATAAACTGTGACTGTTGAAACTCAAGTAGTTGTCTCACATCATTATAGGGTAAATAAAATGGAAGTCACCAAAATCATGAGTCAAACAAAAGAACACCTGACATCTTGAAGTGAAACCATATATGCATGTATATATGTATACACTGTGCTTCTTTGACATGGGAGTTTTGCAGTGCTTACCTGTAAGTAGAGTAGTGAAGTGGCTGAGTAATGTATCTGGATTTTGCTAGATCCTGGAAAGTTCTAGTGTCACAGCCTGGATATGCAATCTTAATATAGCAACAGCTTAACTATGACCTGAGACATGTTGTGATAAAGAAATGCAAAGATTTTAAGCAAGCTGTAGGCAGTGGATAAGTATCAGGATTTGTGGATCAATGTACACAGAAGCTGGGCTGTTCTAAGGTTCGTGGATAGCTAGATGTTTTTTGCTAGGGAAACACAGTGATGTTGCTTTGGAGTGGTGAGGTTTATAATTACAAACTTGGAGACAGTGCCTGAGTTGTTGTTGTGTCTTTCGGCTTTTCCTGGTTAGGGGTCGCCACAGTGGAACTCCAGTCTGCTAATGATTGTCAGTAGATTTTTACGTGCCAAGTTGCCAGCCCTGATGCACAACCTTCAACGAAGGTACGCCCATTCACGCATGCCCCCCCCCACAGAAGACGCTTTAGCTGAGAATTGAACGGGACAACGTCTTGCTGTGAGTGGCAACGCTACCGCAGCACCACCACCGCAGTCCTACAGAGTTATGCAGCTCTAACATTTTCACCTGTACATTACTGAGCTTCAGCCTAAAGAAGCCTGGCCTGCCTCTTGCTTGCTTTTGCAATTTTCTTTTCTATTTTTTTTAATCTGCTTTATTGATCTTGAACTATCATTATATCAATGAAAGTTTACACTGTACATCTAATTATTGCACAAACATGATTTAGTTTCTATTTTTAACTAACAATTAGCACCATTAATCATCTTAATGCCTCATTCTTCTTGCTTTGGTGTTGCTGAAATGCATAGCATTAAGTCTCACATGTATCTCTTTAGTATAGTAGGGCATTTCCATTAAAATACAGCAAAGGCTCATATACTCATGTTAATGAATTTAGTTCTTGTCTTATTCTATTATGTACAAAATATTACAAAAACAAATGGATACAACTTGCCAAAGAAACAAGAAAACAAATTTTATCTACACCATATGTTTTCCAAATATTCCACAGTGTACATATGCATGCCAAACAAACATTTACCCTCTAAAAAGTATTTTAATTTTACTGTTTACTTATCAGCACCATATCATATTGTGATGCATGTTTATGTTATGTGCTTCTATTTGGTATCCTCAAAGCTCTCTGTCAGTGTACACGCAGTCGTGCTCAAGCTATTGCCCTCTGACAAAATAATGCTACAAACATTTATTCTTAACCTCCTACTCCTCTTTCTTGAACTAAATAACCCTCATAATGCCTTATATCTTCTTTCTTCTAAGAAGGTGCTGGCTGTTTTGTACCGTTTTAATTGCTGCAAGTGGCTTTCATAGAGAGAACATACAAAGTACAATATTAATATATAAACACCACTCCATTCAGTTGTCATTTGTCATCTTGTTCTATAAATTAAAAATACCTGAGCATCATGCCACTGCTACCATGGAACTTTTCACATTGTCTGATTTTGAGAAATGACAACATTATAACAAAGTTTAGAAATTTTATTTTTCCTACATTTATTTTGGAAGACCAACAACACTCAACCACATTACATTTCTGTGTAATCTTTCTTTTTCACCTTGACAATTATTAAAGTAAATTAAGTGGATTTGTATCTATTTATCTTCATTTTCCTCTTCACACATATGATTTTTTTCTGCATCATCACACATACACACTATACATTCTCCATTTACCTTGATCTAGCGCACCAGATCCAATAGGTCTTAGTTCTTGTAACTGCCCTTCTACTAGTTGCTCTCACCCATTTCCATCTAGATGCACTGCATCAGAGAAGTGGCCACCAAATGTGTTTATTCCCCCATTCATAATATTTCTGTCATAAATGTTGTTAGCCAAACGATAATATTATCATTTGCCACACTGGCTCCACATTCAAATCATATTAATTTTAATCCTCACACACTATTTTTGCCAAAAAAAAAAATAATACTGTTTTATGTTATATATCCATAGCTAACATTGCAATTAAAACTGCATGACATTTAACATAGCATTATTAAACATCCTGTTAAAGACAATAGTTTTATTAAAAATCCGGGCTTCCAAAGTTTGAGCAAATAAAGTACATAATATTTTCATGTCATGTAGGAATACTATAATAAATCAACCCTTGCAAGACATAAGGGCTATATCAGATCAATGTGACATGAACCTACGGTTCCAGTGTCGATGATAAGAAACAACTGTATAAAGTATCAACCTGCGAAACACTAATGGGTGCATGTAGCACAAAAGCTGGAAAAAGACATTTAAAAAAAGCTGCCTTGTAACTGGTGGCACAGCGGTGCAATGGATAATATTGTTGCCTCACAGCAAGAGGTCCTTGGTTCAAATCTTGACCAGTGTGCTTTCTGTGCAGAGTCTTCTATGGGTTTCCTCTGGGTGCTTTGGTTTCCTCCCACATTCCAAAGACATGCAATAGATGGTTTGGGCACTCTAAATTCATCATAGGTGTGAGCGTGCATGTGAGCGTGTGGTGTGGAAGAACTACAACAGCAGGGATAGCCACCCGGTAGTGTAAACTTTGTCTCTAGATGAGTGTCACTGCTGAAGTGACAGCCCAAACCCAAGTGCAAAAATGGGAAAAAAAGGGGTGATGGGATGGATAATAGGAATAATGAATTCTTACCATGATGGAGGTACTTTCCATACTATCTTGGAATGTGAATAGTTTCACAAATATAGACAGAAAAGAAAGAGTACTTAATTATATTAAGAAATCCAAAGAGCAAATAATAGTGCCAAAGGAGGCACATTTGGAAAGAACTAAGCATGTGAATTTTATAAAGAAAGTATTTCTGGATGGATATTCAGCAGAATATCAGGAACAAAGGAAAAGATAAGTAGTTGTATTAATTGCTGGAGGAGCTCCAGCAAATATATAAAAGAAAAAAGATAATGATGGCAGATTTGTAGTAGTAAGGGGCTACTGGCATTTATAATCCATCTAAAACGGCTATTTTGGAGCTTAAAAAGATTGGGAGAAATAATCAGCTTTCAGCAGGGAATATTACTTACAGGTGGGGACTGAAATTTTGATTAGCAGCAATGATGATGCATTTGGGGGGCCTAGAAGGGAAATATAATAAAGAGGGTAGATTACTGAAGAAATTTCTGAAAATATTTTGTATGAAAGGCATAAATTCAGTAGCAGGAACTCTGAGAGAATTTACATATTTTCCAAGGTACAATAATGGGGTTAGACTTGATAGATATATATTATAAGATAGTTTGCATTTAATTGAGAACTTTGATACACATCCAAGTAAAGGGTAATGAAGTAAAGATGGGACACTGGCCCTTCCCAACCTACCTGTTATAAAGAAAGGAATTTAAGGAATGGGTAGTAGACATTATCATTAATTGGGGAAGATAGAAAGTACTCCAGAAATTATAGCTAGTGAGTGAGATAAAATGAAAGTGGAGTTTAAAAATAGGGTAGAAATATAAGAAAAAGAAATGGTTAAGAAGTAATACAAATTATTTAAATGCGCTGTCAAAGGTTAAAATATTGCAAAATAACGGAATTTTCACAGAACAAGAGGTGGCAGAGTGTTAAGGTGAAAATAAAGGAGTACCTGGATAATATGCATGAGTTTAGACTCAACTGATTTTCTAATTGCTCCAAAGCACAAAAACGTTTGCCACAACAACGTAGGCAATGGAAAGTAAAAAGGGTTGCTACCAAACTTGAGGATCCTATAACAATAAAAATAACCAGTTGAGGTATTAGAGATATTTCAGAAATTTTATGAAAATTTTTATAAAGCAGAGAGGTGGGGAACTCAAGAAAAAGCAGAAACAAAAATATTTATGGAAGATTTAAAAAGGCCATGATTAGATGTAGATAAGGCTCAACAATTAAGATAACAGGAGATTAGTTATAAATGGTAATGTATAACCAATCTTACAGGGAAGTCTTCAGGAATAGATGTTATTTTAGTGGAAGTTTGGAAGTTAGGAGGGAAGAAAGTGGTAAAAGATCTGGAAGGTTTTGTTTAACTGGATGGGAAATGGAAAATACATCCCTGGGATTCTTGTTTAACTGGATGGGAAATGGAAAATACATCCCTGGGATTCCATCTCTGTCCCTGCTGGACAGGGGCATCAGGTGCTGATTTGGCTAAACATGGGATAAACTCATGGCTAGGCTTATAAGGGCCTCAGGGCCAATAGGCTAGTAACTTCCTATGATCCTATGATCCTATGATTGTTGGATAATCTTTTGAACTGCAATGTATTCAACAGTGTCTTTGTCTATATTTATAGGTTGAATACACACTTTTTGTTTGCATTTTATGTTGAATGGCTGAAGTTCAAAGATAAGTGTTTTCAATATATGCATTACAGTGGGTAGATGTCAGGTTGTTTGTGTGTTAGGGTTAGAGTAAGAGGTAAGCAAGGTGATAGATTTAGAGATGTGTGTGTGTGTGTGTGTGTGTGTGTGTGTGTGTGTGTGTGTGTGTGTGTGTGTGTGTGTGTATATATATATATATATATATATATATATATATATATATATATATATATGGATTCCCTTCACAAGCTTGAGGTTTCAAAACGTTGAACTGCAAATGGTCAAGACCACAAGATTGAATTTTGAAACTTCATACATTTTGAATAGAGATTGCCGTACAGCGTGGAATGGGAAATTTTCCATTTTCTTCACTGTAGTTTGATCTTGGAGTTTGTATATTTGTTTAGCAGGGGGTGCCCCTCTACAAAAATGTAAACATTTTTTTTTATTATTTCAATTTCGAAGTTTGAAAACTTTGATCTTATGGTCGCGACCATTTGCAGTTTGAAGATTTGAAACTTCAAGCATGTGAAGTAGATCCATATATAAATATATATAGAGAGGTTTACTATCAAAATAGTGAAATTCATTTGATCTAACGTTCATATGATCAACCCATATGCTCAACACATGAATATTAAGTAGTTCATTTGGTCGACAGGAAGTGCATGCAAATTACCTGTCGACATGTTGCAAATAGGGCAAGGATTTTCCCTTGTCTACACTGTTTTGCAATCTTGGAGTTGTAATATATAAGTAGCAGAGGGTGTAGGGGGTGCAGATGGGCACAGCCCCCCTGCAAAAACACTAGTGTTAGTTTTCAGGTATTTTTCAACCATTTAAATTAGACATTTTTTTTTCCGGTATTTTGAACATTCAGCGTTATGAACGTCGGCCATGTGAATTTCAACATTTTAATAGTAAACCATATATATATATATATATATATATATATATATATATATATATATAGATGCATATATATATATATATATATATATATATATATATATATATATATATATATATATATATATATATATATATATATATATATATATATATATGGATCTACTTTCATATTTCAAATTACCATTACATTGAATGTTGCATTACCAAGACAAAAAACACAAATGCATAAAACCTTGAAACTACAAAATACCAAAGCCCAAAACAGCAAAATACTGAAACCCAGAACATCGAAAATACAAATGCAAACCCACCACATGCCCACAACCAAAAACAATTTTATTTAATGTTTTTGCAGGGGCCCCCCTGCATCCCCCCACACCCCTGCAAATTATATTTTCCAACTCAGAGGTCAAACTACATTGAAGAAAACAGGTTTCTAGATACCTTCTAAGAACAAAGACGTGCTTTACGTACTTTTACAGTTAAGGTAGTTTAAACTACAGCATAAACTAAACGTAAATAATCAAACAGCACCAATTAAACAAAATGGTTTAAATACACATAAAATTACTATTCATTTACATAGAAATGCAGTGCACTACTTTCTGTGTAAACATTATACATCCTAAAGTTATCAGCAAGTGAAGGTACTTTAAGTTATAATTTGTTAAACATAGTAAATGCTTTGCATTTAAATATCACAACACATTTACAACTTAGAGAACAACTTTACATACAAAAACTGCTACTTATTACTACTTAAATGCTTTAACTCCTAAGATTACCTCATCCTTTTCACAAAATGTTTTTAAGTTCAGAGCTCCCTAACACCTTACAAACTGAACCATGACATTCACCATATTGAATATGCAGCACAAAAATTCTTAAAGGTGTATTACTCTAAAAGCAGAATTTTGCTTATGTTAACCATACAGTCTTTTGGACTTTAAAAAGTTAGTCATTCACAATTTCAGTATACTGAACAATCAACCTTATGGTCTCTGTAATGTAACATTTGATATAATGGTAATTTGAAAAATGAAAGTAGCTATATATATATATATATATATATATATATATATATATATATATATATATTTACACACACCATAAAATACCGAATGTTACTTTTCTTGACAGTAAATATATCACTATCATGTGCCCAATAATGCTAATGACTGGCAGTGAAAATAATTGCCAAGATATAAAGATCAAATGTCATTTGGATAACAAAATAATCACCAACAACCAGTAACTGTAGTAAATCTCAATGGTGTAAACCTCACTATATAAAATGGTCATCAACATAGTGTTGCAGCAACATATGTAAATAATGCAGAATTGGATAGACTGTACATATATTCCCTGAGAAATATAACACTCTCACTATTAATTGACCTGTAGGACACCAAGCAACAGCATCCCTTTCAAATCCATAGAGTAAGAGCATTGTGAAGCATTGTGAAACTTGACAACCAACAATTTATTTATTATTTTATTTTACATTTGTTGACCGGGCTGGTCCAACTGGATTCATGTCCATTTTCAGCAGAGGCCCGGGAGAAAAGCTCCAAGTGAGGTACAATAAACAATGAGCATTATTCATTAAAAGCATTTAACAGTAAAAAAAGTTACATGTATAATTCAGAGAAGAAAAAATGTTTGTTTACAGTGTCTACAATAAGCAAAAATAAGAACATTAAAGGGAAAAAATGCAAATTCGAAATTAGTAGTAAGTTTTTGATAAGATTAGAAGCAAGATAAGTGAGAGTTCTTGGAGCAGAATGGTATCTAATCAGGGTTAGAGCAGGGGCGAGCCAGTGAGTTAGGAGGTGAGTTTTGAGTTGGGATTTGAAGCTGGGAAGAGTGGAGAGAGCAGTGAGGTTGGAAGGAAGGGAGTTCCAGGCTTTTCCAATTGTGTTGGAGAACAAGGAATCGACTGCTAAGTTGTTGGATTTGCAGGTAGACATTAGAAGTTTGTTAGAGGAACGCAGACTTTTGAGATTACAATAAGGGCTAATGAGAGTCATGAGTATAGGGGTGCTGGTAGGTTTGTAAAGGATTTTATGGGCTAAAGAGAGCTGGTGAAATAAGATGAGATTTTGTAGTTCTAGCCATCCCAGTTTTTTAAGTTTTGGCAGTGGTGAGTTCTAAAGGTAGAGCCAGTGGCAAATCTGGCAATACTGTTGTAGGCAACAGTTAGTTTGGAGAGGTTAGTTTTGGACAGATTTGTATAGATGGAGGAGGCATACAGTAGGGTAGAAATCAAATGGGTACATGCTATGGAAGTTTTGGCAAGTGGTGTAAGAAATGGTTTAATTTTGAACAAGGAGCCTAGTTTTCTGTTGACTAGTTTTATTGTGTTGTTAATGTGCAAGTCAAAGCATAGGTTGTTGTCTATTTCTACTCCGAGGAGCTTGGTGGAGGGGTCAGGAGATATGTAGGTGCCATTATTAGAGAAGACAAAGAAAATGAGTGGAGAAGATTTTCGGGTGAGGGAGAAAAGTAATAGTTTGGTTTTCTTGGGGTTTAAGATTAGGCATCTGTTTAAGAACCATTTTTCAACATTTTGGAAAGTCTGTTGGGTAATGGAGTGTAATTCAGAGGGGGATGTGGCAGAACAAATCAAAGTAGAACCATCAGCATATTGTATACAAGTAGCAGAGGACAGACTGGTATGTAGGTCATTGATAAAGATTGAGAACAGAAGGGGGCCCAATATTGATCCTTGGGGGACTCCTAGGGTAATAGGTAGTAGGTTGGATAAGCTGTTTTCCCAGCGCACTGCCTGTTGTCTGTTAAGAAGATATGATTTGAACCATTTTATTGCACTAGAGTCATGAGCAAAAGTTTTAAGTAAGTTTAATAGTATCTGGTGGTTGACCACATCAAAAGCTTTGGATAGGTCAATAAAGAGAGCAGAGGTTAGTATGTTATTGTTCCGGTTTCTCAATGCTCATTTATAATTTGAAATTCACATGGCCGACGTTCATAATGCTGAATGTTCAAAATACCGAAAAAAAAATGTCTGATTTAAATGGTTGAAAAATATCTGCAAAGTAATACTAGTGTTTTTGCAGGGGGGCTGTGCCCATCTGAACCCCTACACCCTCTGCTACTTATTTATAATTTATGGGAATTATTGACATTATTTAACAATACTAATCATAACTATATGACATACACACATCTAAACAAAGTAAAACACAAATACATCTGCACTTAGCATGCCAATCAAAATGTAAACATTTGCACATAGTGTGAAGGCAATGGAATAAAAGAATATACTTTGATATGTATGTACCTTGAACATAGGATACCGAGTAGTAGATTAGTTAAGTTATAAATAAAAAAGCAGAATAAACAAATGTCTTTATAGATGGACATTCAAAAACAAACTTTGCTCAGCCAATGTATCAAGAGTGACCCATTCTGCTTTGTCCTAAAATACATTAAATGCAGGAAATGCACTCTACATATGTCAGTGTTAACTCATTAAACCTATGTGTTGTAGAATGACATCTCTAGCAGCCTACACGAGCTTGCATCCATGAGCATTTTCAGAGAAATAAACTGAAAAAGTGTAAGATACATAAATGTACATTTTGTTAACAGTAGAAGCTATTAAAACTGCACAAGTAACAATGTTAGAAGTATTCTTTACAGTGATAACAGTAAGAGCATTCATAGTCATCCATATATACGGTAGTATATTACAATACACATGAGCCCCAAATTACACTTTTTGATAAAGTTTCAAAAGCAAATGATCATATCTTGAAAACTGTACAACTTAGATATATATTGTTTTAATATTTTTGTTAATGAGACATACGCTTACACATGACAACTAGAAATGCCTCTATGAGCGCATGTTTATTGAGATATTTACAGAAATATGAAGATGCATGCTTAATTGTATATTTAGCAATATGAATAACGCTGAATATTTCTCAAGATGTGCAACTTAAAGTGCAAATGTCAAATATAGTTTTCTTCAACAACATCTAAGGTTTCACCTAATTCCATACAAAACTTCTTAAGTCACTTGGTGTTTGAAGTATTAAGTACCTATGGAATTATTGTTTATTTTCATAATTACGAACAAACTAGCAATATCTCAGGGATAGTGAGATATAAATGGTTGCTGACAGTGAATTTCCCTGTCTCCCACCAAGGAATATAATTTCATATCCCGCCATAACATGTATGAACACACTTATGGAAATACGAATAATAAGTGAGTAATAGTGATTAATTTCTCTACTGCAGCACATCCTAGCTTAATCATCGTGGTGCCATTTTGTTAATAACTCCTTGCACTTTCACTTTCTAATACCTCCTATTATCTGGTAAGGTGCTTATTTTAAGAAGCCAGACCCAAAAAGGCCTTGACACCACAAGGAGCTATGGGTGTGAATAGGAAATATACAAAAAAGGTGCTTTAGGCTTGAATGAGTTAATTAGCTTGACATTACACTTTCCATCAATTATTAATAGAATGACTAAATTGTACTTCATATTAGAACACATGAAGTGCAAAAGAGATACTTTTGCATATTTTGGTAATCAACAAAGTACACAAGAAGACGGTTTGAGAGTTGCCTGTAAAAGTCATGTCCCAAAAAATAATAGACTTTGAGAGATAAGATGTAATATTTTGCAATATTCACTAAACATAAAGCTGTAGTAGTCAGATCTCATCTTGCAGACAATGCACTGAAGTCTCCACGTTGGGACTGGTTTGATGTACAATGGCAAAATGTGGTTAGGCGCCTGAAGAAATCTAGGATGATTATTCCCTGCAGACATGCTGACATCCTCAGAGGTACTGCACTTTGTAGAAAGCCAGAAAATCAGGGTTCCAGGAAATCTTCTCTGCTTGTAGGTTTAACTATTAACTCAGCTATGTCTGACTAATCAGAATTTAAATTGCTGCTGACATGCCTACTTCTTTTTTTAACTTCTGCATAATTATGTTTCTAAAAGATATAAACTATTCTTACAAGGTATAGCTATTACCAGACTCCCTGGATTGTGTAATTGAAAATATAAAATGCTTTATGAGGCCACACATATTATCATGTTTAATGTTGCAGGGAAGAGATTGCTAGAAATGTCCTGCTGGGTATATGTTGCAAGTCTCATCTGAAAGAATGATAGCTAGAAACCTTAAAAATGAAACATTTAGACTGTGCATTGCAATTCCTAGTGAGTCTTGTAGTGAAGAAATGAAATCATGGGCTAACCTACTGGTACACAAGAGCCCAAACAATGAGGAATCAACCTGCTGAGTTTTAGCTCACTAATATGAAACTTGATTAGCACATTTTAGCAGAGAAAATCATTGCCATCTGATTGCTGTGTATTTCCAACATGTATATGGTGTTTTACTTTTTTCCATATTTGCATGGCACTGTAGTCAGTATATTTAATTAAAAGAGATTTGGGGAGTGAGGCCCCAATGTAGGGGGCCACAGAGGGAATTGCACAGTGCAAAAATGCTTACTGGCAACTGTTCCAATTCTGTAATGCAATTACAGCAAATAAGAATGAAGAAGGGAAATTGGTTTTAAAATGATGAGCCACCATTTTTCTCTTCCTGATTGCTGTTCGCTGTGTCTGTCACAGATGGCCAGTTGCATTCTTAGGAAGCACAGACTAAATTATGTTACTAGATTTTCATTGTGTTCAGCATTTAATCACAGATAAATGTCAAAATGCGGTTTCCGTTCAGCACTGGGTTAGTGTAATTATATATGTCAGACATATGTCTTAACAGCTAGTCTGGAAGAAATGGATTATGCTACCATTTGTTACTTTGAATGTAATGCCTGAATTAGGTGATTTTTGGACACAGTCATAATCAAAAAACACATAATGTGATTTCACTGCAACAGCTGTTTGGGTTTTAATGTTCATTGAATTCTTCAGTATTATCCCAGGGGAATATTCTCACAGCTGGTACTTAACCCATTGTTTTTAAGAACAAACTAGGCATAAACAGAACCATCACTTTTAGAAATAAAAACTGGAATGCTGAATGGTATGAACAACTTAGTACTGACTAATGCCACAAGTGTCATAGGTCTGTGTTTTTGACATGGAAATTATGTCCTGCTTAACTGTGAGTTGTCTGTTCTTAGTAATTTTCCTGATAAATCTTATTTTACTGTGCTATTGTGTTTGGGATGGCAGGTTAGCTGATTACTTATACATTTGACTTTGTAACCCTGGATTGCAAATTGCTTTTTGCACTTTGTAAGAGACTGCTATTCTGTTAAAGCTGTTGCAGAACACTATGGCTTAAAATAGTTTAGCATTAATCCCATTAAACAACTGTGCTTTATGAAAGGTTATTATCCAACAAAAATAAGCATAAACCATGTATTGGGCATGTTTAATCCATGATGTACCCCTCCTTTGCCTCAAATCATTTTGAGAATGTTTGTAAGGTACTTGAAAAGTGTGTATAAACATCAGTGAAAGTATCCAACACCTTCTTATGCTAAAACTGAGAATGTGTTAGTAGATAGTTTCTAGAACTACTTAGCTGACGGATCAAAAAGTGCGAGAAAAAAGGGTATAAGAATCATAGCATAAAAATATGCAAATGAGAATGGGGAAAGAAAGTCATGACTCATAGCTGTCAGGTATGAAATGTTGCAGGTACTTGCAAATGAGAACAAAATCAAAGAGCACACCAAAAAGTTGTGGTGATCCAAACAGAATGTTTCAGATGGCACATACATCCATAAGTGCTTTCACCCAGGAATGTAATATGGACACACATGCACTAGAAAAAGTTATAGACAAAGGATAACTTTACATCAACAGACAGATATAAAAGTCTAATAAAATGTACGATCAAAACCAAAAAAGTTAATAACAATAACTTAAACAAAACACATATAATAGCAACTAGTAAGTGCTTTCAGAAATACAAGTCTGATAATGGCTGCATGGTGACAGGGACATTATATAGGCACTGGTAGACATGTATGGCTCACAGAACTGAGTGGGAGGTGTGTGTGGGCTTTATATACCCATGGGTATCAAGGTACCTATACTACCGACCATACTGACTAAGAGGCATTTTAGTGACAAATTGTAGACATTTTAAGTATTTTGCAGGTAGCAGCCTGGAGAATACTCACTCATGTTCCTTAATACACTGCTTCCAGAGGTGGATGAGCCTGTCTGTTTTCCCAGTGCATTGTGGGAGAGTACCAGCACCCTCTGTGGCTTCTATGATATCATCCGCCTCCCTGAATGGTGGCAGCCACAAACTGCACTTGTATGACAATACAAGCCATATATACTGTTCACAATATACATCAATAAGCTGTCAGATATTATGTGACACACAGGGGCTAATAATGATGTGTCTGTGCAGCACCCTGACAGTGTTCATTATTCCCACATGTGGAAAACAAGTCAATTGTTTTGCCACCTTCTGCACAGAGATATCATACACTGCCACAAAGTAAGTGCAGTCACAGTGGTATGCTTATTTTTAATTTCTCCAACTCTTTTGGGTTTCTAATACCATGATGGGACTGGACCCCATTCCTAAGTCAAATTATGATTAAAGTTCATGAAATTAGTATTGTTTCAATCTTTGATGTTAGGCAGAAGTGCTTTTTGCAGTACCCACAATGTGCCTGGTAATGACTCCTTCTGCAATTTATATGGAGTTACATGTATCGTTAAAATATCTAAGTACAATTGTAAATTATTTTTTTATAAGACCCATTGCTCCTACTACTATTGGAACTATCTAGGTATCCTTCTTCCACAGTGCCCTCATTTCTGTCTGCAAATCCTGGTATTTTATGACTTTGTGTCTCTCTGTATGTAAGACATTGTAGTCACTGGATGAAGCAATTTCAGTGATTAATGCTACTTTTGTATGTTTTCATGGACTACTATATCTGTTTTTCTGGCATCTATTTTTGAACTGTTGGTAATGGGTGATCCCACATGATATAAGCTTCATCATTTTCTATAATTCTTTATGGTTCATGTTTCCTATGTTTTTCAGCACTTTCAATATTATAATGTTTGCACAATCCCAAGTGCAACAGTCTTGCCACACTATTGTACCTTTTAGTATACAGTCCTTCTGCCATTATTATATCACAACCAGCAACAAGGTGTGTGACTGTTTCTAATTCTGTTTTACAAAACCTACATTTGTCTGTTTCTCCAACATATTCGATGGACTTTGCAAACCAATGTCCAATATTAACCTTTTATCTCTTGATTTAAATGCACATCTCCTTAAGCATTCTGATCAACATGAACTTGATCCAAGAGTTTTCTATATTTGTAATTATAATTATGCATTTTCCACATCTTGTCTTCTCATCTGAACCTTCACCTTATAATCTTTCTTTTGTTTTTGCACATTCAGTTGCTGCCTGATTTTATCTGTTTCTGGTTTGATTTCCAGTCCTGCTTGATGCCAATAAGGTTCTTCTAAACTAAGCAGGGGAGTAATCTTAGACTTATTCTTCTCATGTTTCAAAACTTGCACTATGTTTGGGTCTTGTGCAGTCAGCAGATATGTATGCAGTCCCACAATTGCAAATCTATATATGTAATCAATTTCAAGGTGGCCCCTACCTCCTTCTGAACTAGGACTATGTAGTCTTGGTATGCACTGATTTTTATAAATCACTTGATGAGCATGACGCATCATTCTTGTTTTCCTGGGCAACCTCACCAGCTCCTTTTGGGGCCAATCAATCACCCCAAAACTGTAATTTAGGACAAGAAGAGCAAATTGGTTTATAGCTTGGACTTTGTTCCTAGATGTCAACACTGTTTTCAGTATTAATTGAAATATTCTAAAATATTCCTTACTAAGTTTTATTCACATTTGTTTGTGTTTTATTGTTGATCCTTCATCAATTCCCAAATATTTATGTACTCCCTCTTGCTCAAGTTCTTTTATATCACATTCATGTACCAAACTGATGTTTTCATGGTGCTACAGCTTTCCTGCTTTAAAGTTTGATTTTGCACATTTATCAAGACCAAATGATACTCTTATATCATCTGAGAAAGTTTTCACCACTTGCAGTTGCGCTTCCAGTGTCTCATCTGATGAACTATGCCATTTTAAATCATCTACAAGAAGAAGATGAGAAGTCTTTATACTTTGTTGTTTTCTGGAAGCCAAATTGTAGCCATGACCTAATATGTTAAGTAGACAGCTTAATGGGCTAAGGGCAAAAGATCAGCGGTGACAAAAAGTCACCATGGACTATCCCCCTTTGAATTTTTATCACAGGACTAATAATCTCTCCTTTATCATGGCTTAACTGCAAAGTGGTTTGCTACAGTTTCATGGTCACTGTAATGTAATCAATTTCTGTAGGTTATATATTTTACATTTTTAAGCACTCTTTTATCCATAAATATGGGATACTGTCAAATGCTTTTAGTGGTCTATCCATGCCATACTTAGATTCTTCCCCTTTTTATCATCACATGACATAGGACGGCCAATAACATTTAAAATAAACACAAGTTATAAAATAAATCAACCATTGTATTCAATTGCAACTCCTAAAGAGGTAGTATAAATAAAGGAACAACTATAAAAGCATTACAAAAAAACAAGCCAAAAAAGAAAATTGCAGTAGAATCATACAACATAAGAACAAAGACTCAAAACACTAGCAATAGAGATATTACCATTTAGATCAGGATAGTTATAAGCATTTAATCTGATCTGCCACCTCAGTGTGGACTATGGAGTCAAACTTCAAGTGTCTTGCTATTGGCTGGCATGCTTATTTTCTGTGTTATAAATAAGGCAATTTAGCATGACACTGTTCATCATGCAGTGACAAGTTTGACTGCACTGTATATACATTGGCATTTAAAGCCTTAAACTTCTCTATATAACCCACTCCCCAATTTGCATTGCACTTTAAATAGTAGCTGTTTGAAGAGGCTCAGGTTTTCACTAAGTTTACATTGCTCTTCTTGTGCAGACTTAGATTGTTTGTTTTAAAACAAGTAGCATCTTCAGTATATCATCTCCAAACCCAAAGGCACAATGTCCCCTTCAGCCCTTACTAATTTAGCAATAAAAACAGTGCATCTGCAACAATGGATTTGCACTTACAAACCATCCATATATCCAGCCTGCTTGAAATGGGCATCCCAAGACAATGTAACAATTATCTCTTGTTAACTGATAATCACCTAATATTTAAACCAGTATACAAGATATGTGAGAGATGTCATTATATGATGTTATTGTTGATAAAGCTCTCTCACAAAGCCACAGCAAATAACAAGCAAGGTTGTTAGTGCCACACCGCAGAACCCTAAACAAAGTACAAACAGCTCAGACCAAACATGTTCATCTGTTTATGCTGAGGCCCTTAAAAGTAACCTACCTAAACCATAAAGGCCTCCTAAATGTAACATAAGAAACAAATACATTGAGGAACCTCACAAACACATAATCACAGACAGCAGCCACTACAATTAATATATCTAAAAGTCACACTGACTCAGCTCACAGTGACATAAGGCACATTTCTAAACAATTCAGTATCCTACTCATAGGTGACTCCATAGTGAGACGCACTGCTGTAATGCAGACTAGGCTGTACAAAGACAACATCATGGGCAGTTGCCTGACAGACACCACGATACTATATATCATACAAGCACTCAAGTCCTTGCACCACAAGTATACATATGACACAGTCATAGTATATATGGGTAGAAATGACTTGGCAGGTACCTCCATGAACTATTGAAATGAAACAAACAGAACCCAGATCAGCAGCTAGTAGAAACATCTTGTACACAATGCTATAGATGTTACCAGCAGCCAATAATCTGATAGACAAAATGAAAAAAGTCCATATAGTCAAATTGTTGTTTATTCCACAAACTTCACAGAGTTTAGCACCTTCATTCACAATCGAACTTCCTCAGAACTTATTTAATAAAAAACTCAAACCTATTCAAATACCATCCTAATCCAACAATTTAAAAATCACATGTCTTTTTCTACCAATAAAAACATTGAAACTTCATTTAAAATTCAATTGTTTTAGTTTTAACACAGGGAGCAGGTATTTAAATTGGTTTGAGTTTTTTATTAAATGAGTTCTGAGGAAGTTTGATTGCGAATTAAAGCGCTAAACTCTATGAAGTTTGTGGAATAAACGACAATTTGACTATATGGACTTTTTTTCCTTTTGTCTATCAGTTTATTGGCTGCTGGTAACAACTATTGCATTGTGTATGAGCTGTTTCTACTAGCTGCCGACCTGGGTTCTGTTTGTTTCATTTCGATGGTTGGTTTATCAGTTTTTACCTCCATGAACTATATGTAGAGAGACATAATGGAGCTCATGAAATGTGTATCTAAGGTAGGTATGAACCTATCCTTGAGCAGCATTCTATCACCACCCATGGAATATGTGTCTGAGGCAGGTATGAACCTACCCTGAGCAGCATTCTATCACCACCAATGGAATATGTGTCTGAGGCATGTATGAACCTATACCCTGAGCAGCATTTACCACAAAAAATTATGCCGCAGTATGAACAATATATTATTGATTTCAACAATTGGTTTAGCTTCTGTTGTCATTCAAAGAGGTTATAATAAACAACAGCTTGGGAGGAGATAACAGACAATCCCAAGTGTTTTGCCAGGGATAGCCTGTACCTTTCCTCCCAAGGCTTTTGTATATTGGCTAAATCTTTGTCCACCCCATGGTTCCCTTTTTTGGAAATGTCAGTCTGCTAAAGATTTCAACATAACCAAATAGAATTGAGTAGCATTAACTGCTGCTTAATGCTAAGAGCCTTAACAAAAAACTTCACTCCCTTATCCTGGAAAACACTGATGTATGCATTATGAGAGAGACCAGGTTCAAGACAATTGAAGACTTTCTGTCAATGCCTTTTACTGCTTCAGGCCCACGGCATTAGACAAAGGCAAATAATGCAGTAGCATTAACATATTCTTAAACATAGCTTTCAACTACAGATTCATTAGACAAGATAATGACGTGAAACTCCTTCATGTCCAGCTTGCTATTATTAAGACCCCTTGCCATATCATAGCAAAATATAAGACCTCCGCTTCTATGTCCCCCTCATCCCATAATTCCTGCCTAACTAGTATGGAGTCTCTATGTATTAAGCCAGACAGCGTTTTCTTAGGAGACTTCAAATACACCTTTATAAACTGGGAGATTTATACATCTCAAACATGTATGTCCACAGATTTCAGGATTTCTTCAACACAAACTCCTTGGACCAGTTAGTCCAAACCCCAACTAGGGGTGATAAAATTCTGGATTTGGACTTAATCAATATGTGGCATCTTTGTTCCCCACCAATTGTAACTTCCTCACTCGTCAAATCAGATCACAAGTCAATCAAATTCACCATAAGACTGAAGCCTGAAGCATCTTTCAGTATCTCAGGTTTCAGATAATGATGACCAGGCTAAAGTCAGAAGCCCCTTACCTCTGGATGACCCCACTGCTTATGTGGATTCATTCACATGTAAATAGCTGCAACATGCATCTGTCCATCTCAGAAATAAATACAACACTAGATTCAAAAACAACTCCCTATGGAGGAATTCAAATATAACTGCCTGTATAATAAAACAATGCTCTTGCTAAACTAAGCAAGGAACTCTGGATCCTGATGAAACCAACCAAAGCCAGATGTGAGATAAAATAGCCAGGGAAGAATAATCACAAAGCCTATGTTAATTAGCACTTTTCAGAGCTAATAGTAAATGAATGACATACTTGGACTTAGATGACAAAACCCATCTATTAGCAGATGAATTAAGTTCAAACTTCTCTCCTGTCTCCCCTCCAATATTCTCAGACTACATACTCACATCTGCATCCCCCTTAATTTCTCCGAATAACAAGTTCTCAAGGTGCTAAGGCCAAAGAATCTATATCTTTGTGGCTGGATAGCATATTAGGCTAGCCTGAAATGGGTCTATGTCCGGCCATCAAAGAAATATTAAATCTCATGGCTGTACATCAAACATTACTCAGTGAACAGCACTTTTAACAAACAGGTATGTCTTCAAAAATAAAGTCATCAAATGGCCATAGCTGCTCCAGGAGAATCCAGGGCCTCAAACATCTGCCATACACAGATATCCTAAAAGCCCTATCCTTGTACTCGGTTTCAAACAGACTCCTCAGAGGTGACCTCTGTCTGGCATACAAGGGATTCACGGACCCCACCTTGATGGGACTGCTGCATATTCGCAAGTCAAGTTCCACTCGAGTAACCTGCATGCATGACCGCAACCTGGCTTGTGACATCAACAAGACTTGTTGGCAGGAGAGATCTATGTCCCAGTGACTCCCCCATCTATGGAATAAGCTCCCTCTCGACATCGAGCAGAGCACCTCTTTACTCCTTTTTAAGCGCAACCTGGATAACTGGATGGGAAACAGAAAATATACCCCTGGGATTCCACCCATGTCCCTGCTGGAGAGGGGCATTGGGTGTTTATTTGTCTAAACATGGGCTAAATTCTTGGCTAGGCTTATAAGTGCCTCAGGGCCAATAGCCTAGCAACCTCATATGATCCTATGAACCTTCTCTGCCACACAGGTGACAGTCAACAGGGAACTGCATCAGAAAGTAACTTAACACCATTTCAAAATCTGTAGAACACCCAGCAACCACACAAATTTCAAATAAATGCAAAGCACAGGGCAGAGATTCTCAACTTGACAGTACTAAAAGCGTTTACAGTCCTTGTGCTCCTATGTATTTAGAACTAAAGTCCTTTGTGTATTACTAAAGATAATGACTGAGTCTCCAGTCATAAGTAATCATCAAGTCGAGTAGCATGTGGTCATTTTATGTCTAACTCACTGATAGCCTGTGACTATCTCATTTATCAGTCTCACTGATAAATTATGTGACTCATCAACCATCTTTACCCTTAATCCCTTTCAACATAGCTCTTGTCTAACTGCTGTATTTCTTCTTTCCTATTTTAATAATCTCCCATCATTCTTTTTAAAATAAATCATATTG
The DNA here is from genome assembly GCF_019279795.1 of Protopterus annectens. NCBI lineage: Eukaryota > Metazoa > Chordata > Ceratodontiformes > Protopteridae > Protopterus > Protopterus annectens. The sequence continues at coordinate 370,015,624 of NC_056749.1, forward strand.
GTATAGCCTATTTCAAGAATAATTTGGATAGCTGAATCTCTAATTTTGTTTATTTGTTTAATTAATTATTTTTTTTGCTAGATTATGTCTACTCTTGCACGGTTTACATATGAAATCAGAAATTGTCTGCTGACATAGTTTTCTTTCTGAATATAGGTTGTAGGAATTGGTTTATCCAGGGTATAATTATTCCTTTTTTTTCTTGGGTGACTGTTCTTATACTTTAATTTATACTCTGTTAAATCTATCTCTTACTTTGTGGTTGCTCCAGATGTCTTCTAATTACATTAACAGTGTCCTGATCTTTCACTGTAAGGTTGAAGTGCAAATTTATTTTAATATATGCCTATATTGTCCTGTGTTGCACCATACAGTAAATATAGTATTACAGACTATTTTCATTTACAACTATCCCCTCTCTAAGTCTTTTCACTTGAGTGTTACTTCATTTTTATATGCATTTATCATTATGTGTTACTATTCATAACTTATGAGCTATTTACTTTTGATCTTTTTTACTTCCTTTTCCTCAACATCTCTATTTACACCATTTGTTGTTACATATTAATCTCTGTCCTTTTCTCTGCCTTCACACCATTACCCATTGCACATATCACACAAAAACGTATAGCATAACTCCACCTGTCTTTTCCTGATAATCAGGTAGTTATTTTCTTCGGTGCATTCATCCATCCATCCATTTGTATCTTCTCTATCCAATGAAATATCACAGGCTAGAGTCTATCTATGGAATGGTAGGAACAAAGGTACTAGCAAAACGTTTACAGGGCACAAAGCCAATACAGTCATACTCTCACTTACAAACCTAGGCCCAATCTAGCATTGCCAATACACCTGTAAGCATGCCATATGGGAGGAAACCAGAGATTAATAAAAAACAGAGAAACTAGTGGTCATAAAACTTTGTTGATGAGCTCAGTCACAATAATTTCCAAAAATCATGAAATCCAGGTCATGTTCCAAAGCAAGAAACCTTTACTCAGTAACAACAAATCAGAAATATTTTAACAATGTTAAACATATCAGCTTTTATGTACTTAGACGTAGGTGTGGATAATATAAGTATCGTTTAATTTTAAAACAGCCTGTTCATGGCAAACAATATAAAAGGGCCATAAAAGTGCATTTTAAAACAGCAAGTACCCACTCCCACATACTACTACTGATTATATCAAACCAAATTCCTAGTTAATAAAAGACTATCTATCTATTTGCACCCCACATTCCAAGATTAAGTATTAAGAAAAACATAACACATACATAAAAATATATACACAAAAAGACTTTTAATTAAAATCGCTTTTGGCTAACTAATGCAATAAAGCCTTCATCAGGCCTATGACAAGAACTAAAATTAAGAAAAGCACATAGCTTCATAACCATAAACATAATCAAACTAGAACACTACAAAAATAAAAATACATATGTCTAATAATATTTAGCAAATATCCATTCATGTGTATTAATGTGTCATTCTGGACTGTGTGGAGATGGTTCAGCTTGAATGAGCTTGAAGGGGATGTCAGTGGTGTGTTGGAGAAAAAAGAACTATGCTGGCAGCTGAAATGAAATACATTCAGCAAACCAGGACTTAACCACTATTGCTCTATTAAGATTGTGTTGAATTTATGTAAACTGCCACACAATCTGTAAAGTGTTTTTAGGGAATTTTTTGAGGAACAGTACAATGATGATGACTTTGTGTATAGTCTTGAAAATAGAGTGATTTTTTTTCCTTTTGATATGTGGTGGATTTGTTGTTGATTGGTTGTTGTAGGGTAGTGGGGGAAGGGGCTGAGTGCCTAGGGGGTATAGTAGAAGCTAGGTGTTATATGAAGGGGAGAAAATTAGGATACATTTGTGTTGGAGCAATGGTGGCGATTGTGTTTGTTTTTGTGAAGTAGAAATAAAAGGAGTGTGATGAGATGTGGTGAAGCCACTGAGGCAGTTAGTGAGTCTGATGTGAGTGTGTGTAAGAAGTAGGATGTTGGGTTTGAAAACAAAAAAGCTAAATAATAAAATAAGTGGTTCAGTGGGTATTGGTAGGTGTAGAATGAGAGTATGGGTGGGTAGAGAGGGGTTAGAGATGTGCAGAGCAGTTAAGTGAGTGGAGGTGTGTGCAGGGTAATATGAAGAGAAGGTAGGAAGAGTGAGAGAGTTGCGCAGTGCTGGGGAGTAAAGATTCTATTATGTATATGAGTAATAGGTTTGGAAGCTCTGTAGTGCAGTGATTGTGTAAGATTATGATTAGGGTGTCTTATTACTTAGGATTATGAGTTGGGTGTTTTATTACTTAATAGGGATTATGAGCTGGGTATTTTATTACTTAATAGGAATTATAAGTAGTAAGTTTTATTACTTATAGGGATTATGAGTTGGGTGTTTTATTATTTAATAGGGATTATGAACAGGGAGTTTTATTATTAAATAGGAATTATGAACTGGGTGTTTTATTACTTAATAGGAATTATAAGTACGGAGTTTTATTACTTAATAGAGATTATGAGTTGGGTGTTATTACTTAATAGGGATTATGAGCAGGGAGTTTTATTACTTAATAGGTATTATGAGTTGGGTGTTTCATTATTTAATAGGGATTATGAGTTGGGAGTTTTATTACTTAATAGGGATTATGAGTTGGGTGTTTTATTACTTAATATGTATTATGAGTAGGGTGTTTCATTACCTAATGGGTATTATGAGTTAGGTGTTTTATTACTTAATAGGAATTATAAGTAGGGAGTTTTGTTACTTAATAGGGATTATGAGTTGGGTGTTTTATTACTTAATAGGGATTATGAGTAGGGTGTTTTATTACTTAATAGATATTATGAGCTGGATGTTTTTATTACTTAATAGAGCATATGAATTGGGTGTTTTATTACTTAATAGAGATTATGAGTTGGGAGTTTTATTACTTAATAGAGATTAGGAGTTGGGTGTTTTATTACTTAATAGAGATTATGAGCAGGGAGTTTTATTACTTAATAGGGATTATGAGTTGGGTGTTTCATTATTTAATAGGAATTATGAGTTAGGAGTTTTATTACTTAATAGGGATTATGAGTTGGGTGTTTTATTATTTAATAGGGATTATGAGTAGGGTGTTTTATTACCTAATAGGTATTATGAGTTGGGTGTTTTATTACTTAATAGGAATTATTTATTTTTATTTATTTTATTTTACATTTGTTGACCGGGCTAGTCTAGCTGGACATACATCCCTTTTTCGTAGAGGCGGGAGAAAAGCTCCAACACTAGCAGTAAACAAAAAATATAAACAAAACAACGATATGAATGAAAAAGTACAAAGTACAAAGGTAGCCTTGTTTAAAAACAAATGACAAAAACAGACAATTATATAGATATGCATCATATACAGTTAGTCTAACAAAAACAGATATGCAAAACACAAAGATAGAATTGAATGAGACAAAGAATTTATAGTATAGCCTATTTCTAAGATGTAAAATGTCAAAATTGAAAGTCTTATTTAGAGGCATAGTCAGGAGGGAGGAAAGTTAGGAGTAGCGGAGAAGCAATTTCAGTCAGGGTTAGCACAAGGACAAAGCCACTGAGTTTTAAGATGTTCTTTGATATGTTTTTGAAAAGAGAGGTAGAGTTTTGTAGATATTTCATGAGGAGTTGATTCCAGGTTTTTCCTGCAGTATTTGAAAATAGTGAGTCCCCAGCTTTATTGTAAGATTTAGTCAAGGATACTAGGAGTTTATTAGCAGAGCAGAGTAGCTAGGTTTTTATAGGGTGAGATCAATTTAGTAAGGCTAGGGTATTATCAGGGTAGAAAAGGGTCTTATGAATGATAAGTAACTGTTGATAGAGTAGGTGGTTATTCAGTTCTAACCAATCTAGTTGTTTGAGGTTAAGACAGTGGTGAGTTCTGAGGAGTAGCAGTACTGAATCTAGCTATACTATTGTAACAGGTAGAGAGTTTGGTAATGTTATTTTAGATAATTTAGTATATATAGCAGAGGCATAGAAAAGGGTGGAGATAAGGTGGGTCTGGGCAATGTATTTTCTAGCTAATGGGGTAAGGAAGGGTTTAATTCTATAGAGAGTACCAATTTTGTTGTTAACAGCTTTAATGGTGGTGTTAATATGGTCATCAAAATTAAGATGGTTGTCAATAGTTACACCTAATAGGCGAGTGGTCATATCTGGGTTAATCTTGGTAGCATTATTAGAGGATATAGTGAAGAATGGTGTGAGATTTGTGAGTAGGAGTAAAGAGAAGTAGTTTTGTTTTTGGGATTAAGGAGGAGGCATTGTTGCAAAACCATTTTTCTACATTTTGGAAAACCGCTTGGGTGAGGGACTGAGGGAGGGAACATTTTTGCAGTGCAGATTAAAGTTGAGTCATCAGCATATTGAATGCAGGTGGCTTGAGGTATGTTCAAGTGTAGGTCATTGATAAATAATGAAAAAAGAAGGGGACCTAAGATTGAGCCTTGTGGAACACCAATATTTACTGGGAGTAAAGAAGATAGGTTATTGTCCCAAAGCACTGCTTGTTGCCTGTTTTGGAGATAACTCCTAAACCATTGAAGTGCTTGTGAGTCAAGTGAATAGAGATTTAGTTTGTCAAGAAGTAAATTATGGTTAACCATATCAAAGGCTTTTGACAGGTCTATGAACAGTGGAGGAAAAGAGGTTATTATTATTATTAATAGAGTCAGTGAAGGAAAGAAGGGCAGTTGTAGTGCTGTGGAAAGGTCTGAAGCCATGTTGACAGTTGGCTAGAAGTTTATTTTGTAGAAGGTAGTTGAGAATTTGTTTGTGTATGCATCTTTCCATTATCTTTGATAATGGAGAGAGTAAGGCAATAGGGCTTAAAGTTTGAAAGCTCAGTAGAAGAGCCCCCTTATGTAGAGGAATTATGTGAGATATTTTCCATAAGGTAGGGATTTTTCCTTCAGAGATAGTCCTGTTTATAAGTATGGATATTTCAGATGGAGTTGGTCAGCAGATGGGGTACAAGGTTTAAGTTTTGAGACAGGTTGAATATGAAAGGTATTAGATGAGGTTTTAGAGGTATTTGGTAAGGAAGCAGTAATTATAAGTAGAGAGTTTTGTTACTTAATAGGGATTATGAGTTGGGTGTTTTATTACTTAATAGGGATTATGAGTAAAGAGTTTTATTACTTAATAGGGATTATGAGTTGGGTTTTTCATTATTTAATAGGGATTATGAGTTGGGGGTTTTATTACTTAACAGGGATTATGAGTAGGGAGTTTTATTACTTAATAGGTATTATGAGTTGGGTATTTTATTACTTAATTATAAGTAGGGAGTTTTGTTACTTAATAGGGATTATGAGTTGGGTGTTCTATTACTTAATAGGGATTATGAGTAGGGTGTTTTTGTTATTTCATAGGTATTATGAGCTGGGTGTTTTTATTACTTAATAGGGATTATAAATTGTGTGTTTTATTACTTAATAGGAATTATAAGTAGGGAGTTTTATTATTTAATAGAGATTATGAGTTGGGAGTTTTATTACTTAATAGGGATTATGAGTTGGGTGTTTCATTATTTAATAGGGATTATGAGTTAGGAGTTTTATTACTTAATAGGGATTATGAGTTGGGTGTTTTATTACTTAATAGGAATTATAAGTAGGGAGTTTTGTTACTTAATAGGGATTATGAGTTGGGAGTTTTATTACTTAATAGGGATTATGAGTTGGGTGTTTCATTATTTAATAGGGATTATGAGTTGGGAGTTTTTTACTTAATAGGGATTATGAGTTGGGTGTTTTATTACTTAATAGAGATTATGAGTAGATTTTTTTATTACCTAATAGGTATTTTGAGTTGGGTGTTTTATTACTTAATAGGAATTATAAGTAGGGAGTTTTGTTTCTTAATAGGGATTATGAGTTGGGTGTTTTATTACCTAATAGGGATTATGAGTAAGGAGTTTTATTACTTAATAGGGATTATGAGTTGGAATTTAATAGGGATTATGGGTATGGAGTTTTATTACTTAATAATGTAGTCTAAGTAGTAAGGGGAGAGTTAGTGAGACAGAGAAAGGAGTTGATCTGGGTGGGGATAAAAAGACTGCATGTTGGGAGGATTGCATTGGTGTGTAGTTTTAATAGTTGCTGCATTGCTGTTTTCATTATGCATCTTTAAGAAGTGAGTGATTATGGATGTTAAGGAGGTGGGAAAGGTTGTTTTAATGCTGAGGATTGAGAGCAGCTGGGGAACTAGGAGTGTGACAGGAATAGAGCAGGCACCAATCAGCAGGAGATGATTGGCTGACACACACTCAGTGCAGAGATGTGAATCAGGTAAACTACTGCATGACTTGCATGCCTGGTCCTGAAATATGTTGAAATAGAGCAGTTTGTATATAAAATAATAAAGAAGTAGCAGAAAAAGACCCTCAGCATATGTCCTGCTATGCAGAATGGACAGGTCAAGCTATGCTTTATGTTTTTGACCACAGTGTATCTTGTCAAGGTTCCTGTAAGACTTTATGATATTGTCTCAGGGAATGGGTATAGCTAAAAAGAAAAAAAATGTCACTTGCAGTTTTCATTGCAACTGCAAAATTCAGGCATAAGAAACAAAAAAAAAGGTTTTTGGTACAAAACTATGTATGCCTTATAAAATACGACATTGAGCACCCTCAATAATTTATTAATTTAATGTTGTTGTCATTCTACTGTGCTGGCAGATGAGGCCATGAAATGAACTAGGTGAGATTTGAGCTCCAATAGGGCTTCCTATATCTGAAAGGAAGATGAGAATGTGAGGTTTAAATGGTAATGGTGCTTAACTGGCTTTCTAATGATAAATAGCAGCACAGAATGTGTTGTATTTAACACAGCAAACCAGCACTTCAAATGAGAATAGCAGCAGGATAAAGGATGGATGTAGTTGAATTATTGCTGAGATAAAGTTTTTCTTAAATGTAGGAAGGAATGAAGGAAGCATGAAGTGTATAGCAAAGGGGCAGAGAGGGAGACAGAAATGAAGAGAGAGCTCCTAATTCAGACAATTGTGTAACTCCCAAATTTTCTTGTCATCAGCATTGTTGGTTAATCAGTAACACCACAGAGACAGCTGATATATCCCATAAGCCATGTAGATACTTAATTCCTTTGTTGTTTGTACACTTATAATCAAGAGCCACAGCCTGGAGACAGAATCAGTAGTCAATTGTGATAAAACCAATCCTTTAATGTCACGAACCGTCACAACAAGTAGAACAAGCGCTTTCGCTCAGGAAAATCCTGAGCTTTATCAAGTAACAGTTTGCCATGAAGAAATATCTCTTAAATACCTTGTTAGCAGTGTCACCAGCTGACCAGCCTAATTAACTAATTAATATTTAAAAGGGGCACTGCCTTCAATGTATAGGAGTTGTATATCATAAGAAATAAAACCTAAAATGATACTATTATGGACATTGCTAAAAACATTCTTAAACATACAAATGCTAGATGGAATATTCCATTGATTCTGTTTCAGTTAAAATGTGGAAAAATCCTTTAAAATTGTATAAATCTATCATGTTCCTCCACCTGTTCTATACTAATAAAAATGAGCCAGAAGAACAACCATTCCCAAGCAACTATAATAAATAAATAGTATTGATGACATTTATAGTGATCCCTTCATTAAAAAAAACTTGGGGATATAAAAGAAAACCTACAGTCTTGCCCTCCTCAATTATGTAATGATTCTCTCAACAACTGTATATACTTATTTTTGTAACTGCTTTTCATTTTCTGTGACTGCTTTTTTTATTTTTCTGTAGAATATCTTTGTAATTTTAACCATCATTTTTTTCTGTAAAATTAGATCATTGTAATTTTTACCTGTAAATTTTTAAGAATTAATGTCTATACTATGGATCTTTTCTTCCTGGGCCTCCATTGAAAATGGGTTCAGCAAGGCCCAGTGGACTTTTCCAGTAAACAAAAAACAAATAAATAAATAAATTACTGACCTTATAAGGGGTAGCTACATCTGCCTATACAGTGTTGTTAAACCATGTTAAAACACGTAAAAAAAGTTGTAAGGACAAACACTAGTTCCAGAATTAACAATATCAGTACAGAAGTACATGTATCAGTAATGAAACATGATCTTTTTATAGATGTACAGAACATGTATGAATATGTAGTTTTTATTAGCGTTTCAGTAGGGAATGACTACTACCTTGTGGAGTGAATGCTTGGGGAAGGGACTATTTGATGAACAGAGAAATGATGGGGATATGGTGCTTGAATCTTCACAATAAGATGTAAGAAGACAATAATGGCCAAAACCAGGTAATATTAAGGGTGATTGTTTTAAGATAAGCAGAGGTCAAATGCTTGGCATACTGTACTGTATATGTCTCATGCTTTGGTCCTGAAATATGTCAATAAAGAGCAGTTTATTCATAAAAAAGGAGATGGAGAGAGGAAAAGACCCTCAGCTTTAATCTAGTTATGGAGAAGGGGTTGGTAGAGCTATGCTTTATGTTTTTAGCCTCAGACCATCTTGCCAGGGCCCCCTTCAGGACTTCAATATATTGTCTCGGGGAATGGGGGTGTGGTTAGTTAAATAGAAAAAAGGCACTCATAATTCTCATTGTAACTGCTAGGTCAGGCATAGCATAAAAAACATAAAAGGTTTTCTGCAAAATCATGTATTTGCTTTATAAAATACTACTTGAAGCCTCTATCACCTTGTGCACTCTCAATAATGTATTAATTTAAGGTTGCTGATGTGCTGTGCTGTAAGAGCAGGGCATGAAATTCATGGGGGGAACTTGAACTCTGATGGGCCTTGTGCATTCTCAAATCATTATTAATTTAGGGTTGCAAACGTTCCTCTGTACTGGAAGAGCATGCCATGAAATACATTAAGGGAGACTTGTGCTCTAACAGGGTTTCACAGATCTTGTGCACACTTAAATCATTTATTAATTTATGGTTGCCAAAATTCCATTGTTTTGGAAGTGTATGTTGTGACAAATTACTGCACTACGGGGCCTATGCCACCGATTAATAAGCCTGATATCAAGTCATACATGCTGCACAGGTACAGATAGCTCCATTGCATCCCACACATTTGTGGTTTTATGAAACTGGGAAACCAGTTCACAGAGGCACAATAAAACATAAGGCTTTGGGGAGCATCAAACCATGTTTTAGTGGTTAACTGTGTATAGGGTGGTAAAGCTGATGTGTCATGTGTGAAGGACACACTGTTATCCCCCAGTCTAAACATCAGTTATGGCCACTCTACTGTACTTTCGCATCGTGTTACACTCACTGCTATATAGGCCATTGTTGCACATTATTACATGGTTTCCTGAACATGGGTCATTGTAGTTCACCTATTATTTTCCGTCCTGGACTTAACTTGATAAATAGTTATGGCTTTGGTAAGATCATACTTTGGTAAGGTTCCTGCATGGTGCAAATTGGAAATAACATTTTTTATTCACTTGTTCCACATGCTCCTCTGGCAGCACCTGTTGGGGATTCCTATCAGAGTCCCCAGTAGAAAGTGAATGCCTGGTACTCACCTGCCAGAGAACACATGAGTGATGCCATGAGCATCACCTGTTCTGGTGTCCAGTTCCAGTACCAGTACTGTGATTTCAGGAGGTGTCAGCCCTACATACTTCAGCAATGAAAAGAAGTAATTACAGGAAGACAATAGGAGTCCTGCAGTAAATATGACAGCATGCTTTGTCATAATACAATAGGATTTTCAGTATAGCTATAACCTGTTTCTGATGTGCATGATTATCCTGTGCTCTTTGCAGGCATGTGTGTGTATCTTTGATTAATAGCTCTGGAGGAAATTAGAAAGAGCAGGATTATTTGCCATAAAAGGCAGGCCAGCCTTTCCAGGAATCAGGATAGGTGTACTGTATTGCTACCACTTATGAATTTCTCTCCTTAATCTAATTAGAATATCACTGCCTTGTTCTGTATTTCTGTTTAATAAGCTCAGTATTGCATATCTGTCCATTGCTTGCATGACTGATATGTATGTAACTGTGCTATGGACCTTACTTCTGCCAGCTATTCCAGACATTGCCATTTTAATAACAAATGTACTAATCCTGGATGTACCCATACCGTAGGCTGTTCTTCTCCTCCTCTGTAGTAATTCAGCATTTTATTGCTCATTGATGCATATGTCTGTGGTTACTGTTGTATAGCTGTTTACTGCCCTTCCCTGACTGCCATTTTGTACTGCTGGTGTGGGCAGATAACAGGCATGGCATGGGTACTACTACACTTGATTATACATTTTTAAGGTGTACTACTTCTGTAGTGATTTCATATCCATGCCTATTCCTGTTGTTACTCTAATGAATGTTGTTTGGTGTACGTGACACCCTGTGCTACACATCCCATCATTTACTGCACTGCGTATGACACACACACACACACATACACACACACACACACACACACACACACACACACACACACACACACACACACACACACACACACACACACACACACACATTTTCTACAAGGCTGTATGTTTCATTCATACAGTTTGGGGGTTTCTTCATTGCTTTTTTTGTCTATTGCACACATGCTGCTCATCATCAATAGCCTGTTTTACTGTCCTACCCAGCAAGGACAAGGACACATGCAGTCACATCTCCTGGCATTATCTCACAGTCTTATCATAGGAGTTTGCACACCTTTATATCACCAGTGCTCTGCTGACTGTATTTTTCTCCTTTCATATTTTGTCATACAAAAGTGAACCACATTACCATGTTCACCACTGCTGGTTTTCTCTCTGTCATATTATCATTTTGTTACTGCGGTGGTGGTGCTGCGGTAGCGTTGTCACCTCATAGCAAGACATTGTCCTGTTCGATTCTCAGCTAGAGCGTCTTCTGTGTGGAGGCATACATGAATGGGACATGCCTTCATTGAAGGTTGTGCATCAGGGCTGGTAACCTGGTATGTAAAAATCCACTACCAATCATTAGCGGACCGGAGTTCCGTTGTGGCGATCCCTAACTGGGAAAAGCCGAAAGACACAAAAATAAATTATTATTATTTTGTTTTTTGTTGTTTTGTTTCATTCCATTTATGTTATTTTATATTCTGCAGTTGCAGCTGTGGAGCAACATGTAATATGGCAATGGACTCAATAATCTGTATCACCTTCACCACCAACCAGTGGGTCCTCAGCAGTCCCCAAAATAGCCTCTCTACAAGGAGACAATGGTCATCATGTCAAAAGCAAACTGGAGGGCCCGCTGATGGCCTTAGGTGGTGCTTATCTGTTGGGGGTGTAGGTTTCTTAATGTGCAGTGAAACTTGGGGTCTTTTTGGGTCAACTGATGGCTTGATACATAGACTTGTACTCTGGAGCATATCCTTACATGGCTGACAGAGCTACAGTGATAAATAGTCCGGAATATTGGACCACTAGTGTTTGGGCCCACCCATGATGCCAGCTAAAGAGGTGACTGACTTCTGATCAGCTTCCACATTGGGATATTTGAGCAGATGGTCCTTACCCCCACTCAACCTTTGCCCCATCATAGTGTCCCCATTCCTCCTACAGCACTCATCCTTCCTTTCTGTTGTCCAATCTTCCCTGTCACCATTTATCAATCCTCTGTCTCAGTATTTTATTTGGTGCCCCCCTTTTGTCTCAGCACGTCCCCTGCCAGCCTTTGTCCATGTTATACATTTGGGTATCTGCCCCTGCTGCTTCCCATATATCCTCATTCCTACTCACATTGTTTTTCCTCTTCTCTCCCCTTCTTCCTTCCTTTCTTTTCTAAAATTAAAAGGACACTAGTCCAAATAAATGGCTCTCCTTCTCCACCCCCTGCACATTACCCTTTCCATTGCTCTTCTTTGCATTCTTCTGCCAGTACGTCCCACTTTTTGACAGTCCCTTATCCCATTTCCCTCACACTTATAAAATAAACAGAGTTGTTACTTTTCTGTGTTGCCTTTCTGTAGGTACAGAGCTGTTCCTGTGGTGCACAGTTGCAGTGCTTTGCTGCACACGTTTAGCACACTATGCACGTCACTGGACACATGTCACATGACCTACCACAGTACAGACTACCCATTTGCATGGTAACTTCCAATTTTGTGAATGCATGGTTTTATTATGCACCTTAACTCTTATGCAGACATAATCTCTATTGGGCCTCATCATACAATTCCAATGGAGAGTCTTATTTTAACAGTCATATTACTGTACATATTGAATCTCCCAAGTCTTTATTACTTAAAATGAGTAAAATACTTACTTACAACTCAGCATGCTGTTATGTTGTAATGCATGAGAAGAAGCTCATAATGCAAAGCAAAAAAAGATAATGATGTTTGTCAGTAACTAATTCAATGTTTCATTGTGAGTGCATGGTTAAGGACCTCAAAAGAGGTCATGAATATTCATGGTCTATCTTGAAAAAGACCATTAGTATTGCCAAAACAGTCATCTATCTTTCATTTAAAAATACCAAAGCTTTCTGCTGCTTTATCATAGATGGATTGTATTTCATTCTGCACAAACTTTAAGTGGCTCAGTCCTGTTATGCCTATTCTGTGAGTCATATCTTACAAGCAAGTTATTGTTTCTAATTGACATAATGTGGGAGTTACAAGTGATATACAGTATAATTTCAGTAAGATTGTTGGGCTGTCTTACAGGCATTTGGAAACCCAGAAATTGTAATGAACCAGAAAATATTCATGTAGGAGTTTTGAACACAATCCATTTTGTTAAGGTATTTCACATTATACAAGCAGAAACCTGTTTCACATTCCAGTATGGGTTTTATCATACTTTTGAATAATAGAATGGAACTACAAACAGTGTGCTTCTAGAAGAAAATATTCAAGTTGGGGTTCTCACAATATCAAAATATTTTTGTTTGTTTGCTAACATGTCCAGACCATGTAAGATATTCAGAGATCAAAACACTCAAGTCAGCATGAAAGCCACACTTTGTTATTAATTTACTCCCTACTGTGTACAGGTACTCCCCTACACAAGGGTGGTCCATAAGCCTCAAACGCCTGATATACAAAGCCATGGAACATATTGTAGTTGACCTCCTTTATATGACATAGTAGCTAGTCCATAAAAGATACTAGTCTCCTGAACCTAGTGAACTTTGAAAAGGTAAATGAAGCTGTTGGCACCAGCCAGTCAGGATATACTGCTTATTTTGACCTGTCCAAGGCACTTAATACTATCCCAATGCTGGTATTATTGAAAATTATACAAATTTATGTAACTTTCTACATCTGATATATTGCAGACTTACTATCCAACAGATCCCAAGTTGTGAAAATTGCTGATGCCCTCTCTAAGTATAAAATTGTAACTAGAGGGGTGCCAGAGCCCATCACAGGGATTAGTTCTGGACCCTCTCCTGTTTGACATTTATTTTGCAAATATGCAAGTCAATATCCCAGATGTGTAGCTGACCAATTTTGATGTTGACTGCAAGTTGGGCTTGTAATCTGCTCATCCACTGATACTAAACTGCTCCGACAAAGGATGGAATGTGCACATACTCAGAGGACTAAAATGATCTCAAGCTAAATGTAAAGAGTACAACACAGTAGGGTTAAGTAAAAAAGCTGCTCTGACCTAATATATTATAAGTGGTAGTCTCTGCAGACAGATATGGTCATAACAGACCTGGATACTTAAATGGAAAACTCTCTCTCCCATGATCATCATGTTTCCATCATATTCAGAAAATCCTTCTATCTGGCCCAGTTAATTTCCAAGAGAGCATCTTCAAAATCCAAATAAGTCATTTTATCAAAGTATTTTTCCCTTATCCAACCCATCATTCAATGCAATGCTCCCTTGGTATGTATAAATCCTAGCATATTCCTCAACTGGAAAGGATCTAATGATTTTTAACCAATAATACTAAAGGCCTTAAACCTTTCAACTATCCCAGTAGATCATCACAAGTTATCTTAAAATCAGTAGCCTGCACACTGCCCTGATGTTGTTTATCACTTTTCTAGGCATGAAAGACCCAGAGCTACCTGATTTATTTGCAGACCCACTAGCTCTACAAACATCTATACTAGGGAGCTAAATCTACAAAAATAAATATGATTTTGCTAGAAGGGTAGTTTGATAATTCAACATATTTCCATCTTATGAAATAAGTTGCCACTACAAGTCAAGAAGAACACTACTTTGTCTGCATTTATGGCTAGTCTGACTACTGAATGAGTCGACATCAATTTACAGTGTGGTTATCATATATGGGCCTACACATTTGGGATGTGAGCACTACTAAGTGATTGCAAATGGTAACCTTAAAAATGTGTCTTATTTAATTAGGCATCTTATGTTTTCTATCACAGTTGCTTACTGTTGATCCTATATGTCTCTGTTCCTTCCTGTCATTCTGGGTGCCTTGTTAAAATGGAATTATATGCACGACAGTCTGCTTCATAATGTCACATATTCCATGATGTGTACTTTGAGATGCCCATTAGTTGGATTAGAATTCTGCGTGGTTACAATCCTGAACTATTGGTAATTGATCTGTTTTAGTCTGTTAATCTTACTGGAAATGGACCATCTTCGAACATGACAACAGTTGTTTATTCGTTCATTCATTCATTCCCAGATTATCCACTTAATACAAACATGACAAGTTAGGTCTAATTATTTCTGTATTTTGACAGGCCGTGTTTACGTCTGTGAATATTATTTGGTAGTTTTGTTTCACAAGAGGTATTTATCCCTCAGCTGCTTCTGCTTACACAGCAGTTACAGTTCATTATTTAAGTAGGAGAATCCAGGAAAAAATATGGTCCTGATGGTATTCCCTAATGCCTGCTTAGCAGCAGAAGGAAATATTAGCAATTAGATATAGCCCTGCACCTACCATTGTCTGATCAGACTTCAGCATATCATATGGGGCATGTTAATGGCATTGTTCTGCTACTTTAAAACTGTATCATTGCCTCAGAGCACTGTATGATTCCCCTTAGGATACAAATAAGGCATGACATATTTTCCTATAACTGTGTCTAAGCATTACAACCTCATAACGCCTATTACCACAGGAAACTGCATTTCGTTGTGGCTGCCAGTCTGTGAATGAAATATTAATGAAATCTGCCCTGTGCCTTCATTACACTCCAAGACCCTAGCTCATGAGCAATACTCTGCAAGTCATTTTGCACAAACTTTCATAATCTAAAATCGACTTTAATGCCATGAGTGCACTGCTATTTTCTTGCATCCTTTGATATAGTTGTATTTGCTCTGACAGTTTTATCAAGAAGAAAAATAATATTTACTGTCCATGAGATAAGGTCTGAATATCCCATTATGGTGCTGTTAAATGTAAAATATTTTCTCAATAACATGTCCAAATGTTTTCTGTAAGTAATGTGTGATTTTATCAAAGCACATCAAACAGCCAGCAACTTTCTATTGTTTGAAAGTGGGGCTTTGATGGTCAACCCTTACAACACAGAAAAAAGTAATATAAAATTACAGTAAGGAGAACTTGAAATACAGAGTCCAGTCTCTGAAAATGATTTGGTTATCTAATTTTTATTTATTCTTTCTTTACTCTGCATTGCTTAGGGTGCGTTTACTTTATTCTTTCTCACAAGCTGTCGGTGTTACACACCTAATGAGTGACATTCTCTTTATGCTGCTTACTTTTTTAAAGAGGAGCACATGCCTTATTCACCAGAATATGAGGTTTCAGCAGTTATTTACCTTAAAAATGTATTTCATTTTTATCATGTGAAACAACACAATTTTGTGTTACTACCTGTAGTTGCACACCATGTTTTGCTGACTGCTTCACAAGCTGTATGGAGATGCTTGGACGACAGCTGGAGAGACACTAAAACATGTTGTTTTCCCCATGTAAAAGAGAAAGACATACCATGGTTATTTGACCAGGCAGAGACCTTCTACTCCTTGATAAGCTCTTAGGAAGAAATGAGGAAGGAGTGCTCCTACATGACTGGACTGCCTGGTCAGGTGTTCAGCTAGAGAAAGTTTAGCAGCAGACACAGGAGCACACTGCCAGGGTACGAGGTGAATGAGCAAAAAATGTCTAGCTGCATTGTGGTACCCTAGCCAAAGACGACTGCAGGATGCCAGAGCACTGTATGATCCCCCTTAGGATACAATACACAGTAAATGTACAAATGTTCTGAAATAGGACTGTTAAAAGCTATATGATAACACTGTTTGGGGATGACTGAGAAAAAAAACAATCAAAATAAACATTGCAAACCAGAGAGTGTGCCCTAAAATCAAATAACAGCTTTGCCCTGGGGGGCTAAAGGGCACATTGAATTAAAGGACCATAGCAAAGAAGAATATATACACTGCACTGACATAATCTATTGCCCTTTCCCCAACGTACAGCAATCTCAGAGTTGGTATATTTAGTTGAGGGAGTGGGAGGCGAAACCCCCCACTTTGTTTTAAAAGTAGATGTGTTTGTGTAGGTTTTTAAGTGTTTGAATGGTGCAAGTGTGTAGGGGTTTGTATGCATTGGTTATATGTGTGTGTGTGTTGCATGTTAGTATAGGGAAGGTGTGGGATGAACAAAATCTTTCAATTTTGTATTTTTCAGGGTTTTAAGGTTTTTGATCGCCTGAACTATCGATCAAAGTGTGTTGAGTATGTTGTACTCGACATTATAATCATTCATCCATGTAATATAGACCCTTTGTTTTACATATTGTTCATTTGTTATAATTCTTTCATAAGCAGTCATGGCCAAAAAGGAACCATGCTCCATCCTTAACTGTAAAATAAATAAAATATAAGTAATAGGATAAGGTCACTGTGCTATTATGGTACAGCAGCTAAAGAAGCATCCAAGATTAGAGACATAAGTATGTGAATGGCAGTTCCTGAACACAGGTCTATATTACATGAACGAACGATCATAATGTCGCGTACAACATACTTGACACACTTTGATTGATCGTTCATGTGATTGAAACCTTAAAACCCTGAAAAATACAAAATCAAAAGATTTTGTTCATCCCACACCTTCCCTATACTAACATACAACACACACACATACAACCAATGCATACAAACCCCTACACACTTACACCATTCAAACACTTAAAAACCTACACAAACACATCTACTTTTAAAACAAAGTGGGAGGCTTTGTCCCCCACCCCCCTAGCTAAATATACCAACTCCGAGATCGCTATACATTGGAGAAAGGGCAATTTCCCGGTAAAAGCAAAGCGACTTCTTACACAAGCGATTACCGGGAAATTGCCCTTTCCCCAATGTACAGTGATCTCGGAGTTGGTATATAAAAGAAAGCAGCCTCTTACCTAGCCATTCCGAACAGTGTAGAGTGTTTACGTCACACGCTACACTCACTAGCAAGGCCGACCAAAACATTTCGGAACTCCAAATTTCAACATTTGAAGTCTCTGATTACATGAATTTTCAATCAAAGTGTGCCAAGTATGTTGCAGTCGACATTTTGATCATTTGTTCATGTAATATAGACCCTAAAACAAAGTGCCTTTGCTATTATGAGACTTAGCAGAGTAAATACATTCTGCTTTCATCATAGTTAGATATACCGGTATAAAAATATTCAATACAGTGTAGAAGATTACAGGATAAGAAACTGTAAATCGAGTGCATAAGAGAAAGAAAACAGAAAAGAGCTCAATGTAACAGGAAAAAAAGCATTGAATGTCTTTTGTTTTTTATACAGGGGAGAACAGAGCTCCTAATCTTTGGTAAACATAAACAGAAGGCATGCCTATAGCTTGTTATAGCCAA
Source organism: Protopterus annectens (assembly GCF_019279795.1). Lineage (NCBI taxonomy): Eukaryota > Metazoa > Chordata > Ceratodontiformes > Protopteridae > Protopterus > Protopterus annectens. The sequence goes on from NC_056749.1 coordinate 370,033,462, forward strand.
GTCTGAGCACCATCTGTCTAAAGCAAATGATGAAGTAAGTTTTGCAATGTTTTTATAAGTTATAAATCCTGCACAGGTGGGCAATGAGTACAACAGTTCAAAAAAATAATGAAACGACAGTAGTTTTAGCCGAGTATTGATAAGAAGGCAGTGTACATTTTTCAAAGTAATGCAATGATGCCTCCTCATTCATGGATTAGTAATAATGTAGCATGCATATTTAGTTATTCATTCATTCATTCATTCATTCATTCATTCATTCATTCATTCATTCACTCATTCACTCATTCATATAAAGTGTTTACCAGGAAAGTTTGACTGATCAAACAAGACCCTTTTCAGTGGAGGCTCAGTGAGAAAAGCTCTACAAGAAGTTACAGCAGTAGTACATATACAACATACTCTGATGGTTGGCAGCATTCCACATAATGTTCCAGTAGAACTGGTTACAGTAGTGTTTATGCAGCATACAGAATGCTCAAGTAACGTTAGCAGCATGACATCACATACAAAGTAAGGATGAGTAAAGCAGTTAATTATGAAATGCACAACTACGTTTTGCAACAATATAATCAATCTTGTGTGCAGTCAAGTAGTAGGACATTAGATCAGATATAACATGTTTTTGTCAAAACAAGAGGAGAAGACAGAAAGAAAGCTGATAAGCTCACTGACACGTATGTGTACGTAGAAGAGGTAGTTTAGAAATAATTCACACTGTGGAATAGCAGGGTCATAGCCAGGAGTCGAGCAGGAATAGGTTTATTTTATCTTTGAATATATGTGCGTTGTTGAGGAGTCTGACTGGTGGGGGAATTGAGTTCCAGGATTTTGTGGAGTAAAGAGCATTTGTGAATGGAATTCTAGCATGTCCAAAGGTCAGTTGTCAATCTCCTCTCCGGTCCAGCTGGTGAATCTGGGAATCTTGAGGCAATGTTATAACTGCCTCATGTACACAGACAACCCTCTCCTCCTCCCACATAACACAAATACTTGCGAGAGATGCAGCTATTTAGCCAAACTGGAGGCTGAGCTCTCTCAACTCAGGACTGGCAAGACCAGACAGGAGGAGAAGGCAACTACACACACCACAAAACCAGCCTCACATAATGCTACCACACCACTGAATCAAACACATAAACACACAAAGACATACTCGGAGGCTCTGAGTAAAAATTTACCTAAACAGCAGAGGCCTCCAAAGCAGACACCCAAACAACTGCTACCTCAAGACACCCCACAAGCAACACATAAACCACAAAAGCAGTGTGCAAAGCAGTCACAGCCCTTAAGGCCAAATACAACACCAAACATACTTGTCATAGGTGACTCCATAGTCAGACACACTGACGTCCCACTCACCAGGCTGAACAAGGAGAGGGTCACAGTAAGCTGCCTATCGGGCGCTAGAATCCGCCACATAACACAAGCACTCGGGTCACTCCACGGCAAATACAAATATGACACAGTCATTGTCCATGCTGGTGTGAACGATCTGAGACGTACCTCCCTGGACTGCATGAAAAGAGACATAGAGGAGCTCTCTGATTATGTAGCCCAGGCAGGTATGACCCTAACCCTGAGCAGTATCCTTCCTTCACCAAGAATGATGCCACAATATAGAGACAAGATGATCAGCTTTAACAATTGGCTTAATGTCTGGTGTCATTCAAAGGGGATCCAGTGTCTGTCTGCCTGGGATGACATGCTTGACAAGCCACGCTGCTTCATGAGGGACGGCTTGCACCTGTCACCCTAGGATTCGGATATTGGCTAAGGCTCTTGCCACCCCATAGTGCCTTTTTAGGCAAGGCTCAAATTCTAAACCTACCACCCTAGAAAACAAAAATGGGAAGAAACTGAGGGTAATGCTGCTCAATGCCAGAAGTCTAAATCTCAAAATGCACGCACTCGAGGCCCTTCTCAGTATGGAGAACATCGATGTCTGTGCTGTAAATGAAACCTGGTTCAAGGCTCCTGAGAGCACCCCGGCACTATTAGGTTTTACCTCATATCATGCGTTCCGGCCCCAAAACCCCGGACCACACCACAAAAGGAGGGGGTGTATCCATATTCATAAAGGATACCCACACCTCCAGGTTGGTGGCAATGCACGAAGCTTCGGAAACCATCCAGGTGCAACTAACCATAGGCAAAACTGCTCTACAAATTGTAGCATGCTACAGGCCACCCTCTCAAACTCAGGAACCCCACACAGCCTTCCTGAAGACATTGGAGGATATAAATGTATCTCCAAACACCATCATATTGGGTGACTTCAACTACCCGAATATAGACTGGGAACATTACTCAAGCCCTAACTTTCTAGCCCAACGGTTCCTGGAGTTCATAAATTCAAATGCCATGGAACAGCTAGTCACTGTTCCCATGAGAGGAGAAAATATACTAGATCTCATTATCACAAACATGGGGACAAAATGCTCCACACTGGAAGTATATCCCTCATTGGTGAGATCTGATCATAAACTAATCTCACTGGAAATCCACATCCCACTCCCACCCCAAACAAAAAAGACCACAGTGAAGAACTTCTCTAAAGCAAACTTCACACTACTCAAGACTGGTGTGGTATCCTTCAAGGCCCCTGAGCCAGTGGAAACCACAACCCAAGCTGTGGAAGCCCTTACAAATGCCTTCTATGAACACTGCCAGGACTGCATGGATCAGGCAATCCCAAATAAAACCAAGACTCTTTCCACAAAGGGCAAACGTCCAGTCTGGTGGACCCCAGCCATTAACAAACTTTACAATAAGAGGAGAAAGCTATTACATGATAGAACAAAATCCATAAAAGGGAAGTCACCCCTGATCATTATTAGTAAAAAAATACGAGCACTCATAAAATCAACTAAGGCCAATTTTGAGAGAAAAATTGCCATGGATTCAAAGGACAATCATAAGGCCTTTTTCAGCTATGTTAGGAACCTGGGTGGAAACTCCCAGATATGCTCAGAATTAGTCCAAAATAATACAAAAATCACTGAACCCACAGACATTGCCAACATACTGGCAGACAGGTTCAGTGCAAACTTCACCCCCCTTTCCCCCCCTAAAGGAGAGATAACTATCCCAGCAGAGTGCAGCCTCCCAGACATCTCAAATGCGCAGGTGAAAGCTGCTCTCTAAAGCTAAAAACACAGCATCAATGGGACCGGATGGTGTCCCCGGCTGTGTGCTACACGAGCTAAATGAGGAATTAAACCCACACATAAGGCAGCTGTTTAATCTCAGCCTTACCACAGGATACGTGCCCAAGGAGTGGCGTACGGCAACTGTGGTCCCGCTCCACAAAGGCGGTGCCTCTACGGACCCTGGTAATTACCGCCCCATAAGCTTAACAAGTCTAGTCTGCAAAGCTATGGAGAGGATCATAATGGAGCTCATAAACCAAGATATAGGGGACTTGCAGACATTGGACCCGACCCAGTTTGGCTTCGTCAAGGGAAGATCATGCCTTTTGAACTTGGTCGACTTCTTCGAAACAGTCACCAAGGCCATTGATGAGGGAAAGGCATCCATACAGCCTACCTTGACCTTGCAAAGGCTTTCAACACAATACCCCACTCAGGTATTGTAGAAAAACTTACCAGCTTAAATGTAAACCCATATGTCACAAGATGGGTTGCAAACTGGCTTAAGGACAGAACCCACAGGGTTAGAGTTTCTGGCGCTATGTCATACTCCAAGCCGGTCACAAGTGGTGTCCCACAGGGCTCGGTCCTTGGCCCCCTATTGTTCGGCATCTACTTCTCAGAAGTACAGGCCAACATGGGAGGACTTTGGCTGACAAAGTTTGCAGACGACTGCAAACTAGGGGGCATAGTGGAAAGTGCATCGGACACGGATATCCTTCAGAAGGGACTCACGGAAACAGATAGCTGGTGCCAGAGCCATGGCCTGAAGTTAAACGCCAAAAAATGTATAGTCATACCCTTCGGGAAAAACAAGGTAACCACAAGCTACCATATAGGTGGCAATCCACTAAGCACAGAAGAGGTTATCAGGGACCTGGGGACCCAGGTTGACAGTGGCCTTTCTTTTGACACTCACGTTGCTAAAGTGGTTAGAAAGACCTTCTACATTGCCCGCCTGATCATGAAGGGATTCACATCCAGATCTAGTGAGGTCATTGTTCCCCTGTACTCTTCACTTATCAGACCAATGATCGAGTACAATGCTCCATTCGGGATGTATCTCGCCTGACATCTGCAGCAATTAGAGAGACCCCAAAAGTTCCTCACCAAAAGGATAAAGGGACTCCAAAATCTGTCATATGCTGCCAGATTGAAGAAACTCCAGCTCTATTCAGTCGCATACCGTCTGCTCAGAGGTGACATGTGCCTGACATACAAGGCCATGTCCAACCCGGAATTAATGGACATGCTCCACCTCAAAAAATCCAAATCCACCAAAACCACTAGAGCAAGCGACTTAAACCTTAGCACGGATATAAATAGGACATGCTGGAGGGATAGATTTATCACTCAGAGACTCCCTATGCTGTGGAATAGAGTCCCGGTCCATGTGAGGCAGAGTACCTCGCTGGCTCTGTTCAAGAGAAATCTTGACCTGTGGATGGGAGATCGCAAGTTTACCCCGGGAATCATCTCTGTGTCACTGTTGGACAGAGGCACAACAAACTAATGGGCACAGTATTTTTTCATATAAGGGGTGGCGTAAGCCACAAAAATTTGGGCTAGGCTTATAAATGCCTTAGGGCAGATAGCCTAGTATAAACCTATGAACCTATGAACCTATGAAGTTGAGAGTAGGTGAGGTAGCTCAAGCCAGTTCAGCTGCCTGATGGTAATACATTTATGTGTGGAGTATGGACTGTTGGAAGCAAATTTCACTATTTTATTATAGTAGAGGTTGGTAAAAATAGGAGACGCATACAGAAGTGTAGGCAGCAGGTAATTGGATGCTAATGCTATCTGGCTGCTTTCAGTCAGATATTGTTTGTCACTATATAGTAGTCTTAACTTCTGATGTGTTTTTTATTACTTTAAGGAAGTGGAGTTTGAGTGCCATTGTCTCATCTACCATAACCCCAAGAAATTTACCACTGGAGACCACCTCAGTATTTTTGTCTTTTGCACGGGTGATTTCAAAGTTAGCTTTGCATTTGGTATGACACTTAAAGAGCGAAAAGGAGACGTTTCATTGTTTTTGCGTTTAGTATTAGATATTATTAGCCAACCCGTTTTCTATGCAGGAGAATGAATTTTGTGTGAGTTATTGGAGAAGAATGGGACTGAGAACAGAGCAGATAAGGCTGCATCATCAGCATACTGAACTAGACTGATGTGTTCTGAGGTAGTGTATGCACTATTGCTAAATATATTATGGGACTGAAAACAGAGCAGACAAGGCTGCATCGTCAGCATACTGAACTAGACTGATGTGTTCTGAGGCAGTTTATGCACTATTGATAAATATATTTAACAGCAGAGGTCCTGCTATGGACCTCTGAGGAACACTGGCAGAGATTGGTAAAAAGGTAGAGATGCTAGATTGCCATTTAACAGCTTGGGATCTATTGAACAGGTAGCTGAGGAACCATGACAGACTGGGATAGAATAGATCAAATGAGGTTAACTGATGGAGAAGTTTATTATGACAGACAGTGTCATAGGCTTAGATAGGTCCAAGAAAAGAGCAAATGTAGTATTACCTGCATTATAGCTATGATACTGTTACTGAAGTCTGTTAGTGCAGTAGCGGTATTGTCATTTGGTCTAATGCCATGTTGAGTGGATAAGAGGAGGTTACTCTTAAGAATGTGGTTGAAGAGTTGAAAATAAATTCATTTTTCTGTGATGTTTAATAGGGGGAATGCATGGCTATGGATCTGCAGTTGGAGACCTCAGATAAGCTCCCCCCTTTGTGCAGGGGTAGATGAGTGATTTATTCCATAAGGATGTGATATAAAATTGTTGGATGGATCTTTTAATGAGTACTGAGACAGAGGTACACAATGCCATCTCCTGAGATATTCAGGGAAAAATGTTTTTGATGGCACTCCAGAAAGTAACAGATTTTTTGCGATGATTTTGTAAGTTAAAGTAGTGATTTATTTTATACTTTTTAACTTTTATTTTGGTTTGATTGTAAAGGTGATGGAAGTTTAGGATTTTTTTCTTTGTTTTGTTAACTTGCCATGTTTTCCATGTATTATTCCTATCCTGCATTAAATCCATGAGCTTGTACTTGTTTGACCTTTTTTCTGCATATGGGTACCAATTTCTCTAGAATATTGCAGAAAGTAGCATTAAATGGTATAGTGGAGTTGTTGTATACTGCTTAGGGCAGGGCATCACTACATCACCTAGGGCACTGGTTCCCAAACTTTTTCGATTCTTGGCTCCCTTGTTGAATCCAGGTTTTCCCAAGGCACCCCCCCCCCCCCGTCAAATACTAATGTAAACTAAAGTAATTACTACCACTGGCTTAACAGTTCTGGCATCCAATAACTTTCAGAGTTGTCTGACCTTTGCCCCAAGGCAGCATAACAAATATAAGAATTTTATTAAAGCAATCTCACAGAAACATGAACTGGGAAAAAGTGCGATAGAAACACTAAAGCAAATCAGTACAGTTAATCTGAGGGCAGCTTATACAACTTTATATGCAAGTATTTGAATAGAAAGGATAAAAAATTAGTAACTATAAAATATCACATACTGGTAGTTTATATTAATGGCAGGAATAATTGGGAGAGAAAAAAGAAGTTTCACTCAACTGCCACACAATGTAAAATGTGTTGTATCACCAACAGTCATACTATAAAATTAAACAGGTATACAGAAATGTGATGCTAAACATACACAGAGCTAACCAAGACAATGACTTGCCACATAGATTTCATCAGCTTAATGAAGCACATCCTGCAAACCGTAAATCTGAACCACTGTCCATTAAGAGTTCCATACTGTTAATATAACTAATTCATAAAAACCTTTAAACAGTGTTCAATGCACACCAGTTTCATACCCAGTCCTAACACAGTTTAAATGTCCAAAGCTCACCCACCAGAAAAGAAAATATTTGCATTCCCATCTTATCAGATGCTTACATTTATCGCTGCCATTATTGTTCAGTGAAAACAGAACACTTACCCTTTTTGAACTCCTCTAAAAGGCATGGACTGACCCACCATGAGTAGGTGGCACTGTGAGGACAGACCATTATCTGTCATAAAGTAAGTGTGTCTTACTAATGAGCTAGGGTACCCGCAGGCAGACTTAAAGGGAGGGTTAGGTGGTATCCAGGTGTTTGTGATTGCACAATGCATTGTCTTCATTTTAAACACATTCACATTTCCACATTTAAGTGTAACAATAACTTACTTTAACCTTTCACTTGCGGCATTTAACTTACATGATCAGTGGTGTGGATATTAAGTATGCGCTAGGTAAACTCACACATGCGTTTTACTTGCAACATAAAGGTAGTACGTCTGAGAGGCTCAGAAGTGTATTTGTTTTGGCACTGCTGTACTGTAATGACATGTTGTCATGTGTTTCTCGACTTCTTCACATAATAATTAGGGATTATGTTTAAATAAATAATGAGAGACAAAGACCCCCAAAGCCATGGACATTTAACTCACTTAACAGAAAAACAGGTTTTGCGTCAACATGCAGTTTCTGGACAATAAGAAATGTTGAAGTCAAAGAATTCACCTATCTTTGTGCACCTTGCTGTGACAGTTATCAATGAGCTTCCTGTACCGGATGGATGTACAAGTTAAGCTTGAGTATAAAAAAGAGAAAGTAAAGCCTCTGACCAGGGTTTGGCCTAGAGGCAAATAACTGCCACTTTTCGAACTGTCACTCTCCTAAAAGACCTTAGTGTGATTAAAGTACTGTTGAAAAAGTACTACATGATTTAGGTTTTGGATTTATGGACCACTTATTTTAAATAAAACATTATACAAAGTAGATTATTAAACTTCAAGTGTTGGGATGTCCCAGGATCTCGTGTGTGGTCATGGACATTTTAGTTTGTGAGGTAGCTGCTCCTCTTGTTGTAGTAGATGACCTAGGTCTAGGATATAATATCAAGGAGGTGGATCACCGTGTAAACATGCTGCTATTATACCATAATAACCTTTAGTGCAGCCACAAAATAAACCACAAACTAATAAGCTTAGTAACTAAGCTTATTAGTTCATGGTTTATTTTGCGACTAAGCTTATTAGTTCATGGTGCCCCTGTGAGGAAGCCTCGGCTCCCCAGGGCGCCGCAGCACACACTTTGGGAACCCCTGACCTAGGGGAATAGTTTTGAGTGTTCAGGTTTACAGAGGTAAATTTTGTATTCCTTTAATATGATATACACAAATCCCGGGCACTCCACAATATACTGCCAAATAGTATCCACGCACGTATCATAAATAAAATGAATAAAAAGGTTTATTTTAAGTGTACAATAGTAAAATACACTTTTCATCAAGACGATAACTCAACTTCGTCAGAAAAGTTAAATAATGACCATTTTCAAATGCAGCTACTTATAGAGATTTAGAACTAGATCACATGGGTGTTAAATTCAACTAATCAGTACTTAAAGGAATATGTGTACGCACATACATTTGCTAACATTGCAACATTGTTTAATCGTAAACTTATAAATATTAATGTATATGTTCATCGCTCAGCAAGTAACCATTATAAAATATATAAAATAAAAAATAAAAAATAAAAATATAGCAATAAATCTTTGTACTTGTGTATGATATACGAAAAGTTTGTCCTTCACATTAGATACTGTTTATCTAAAAAAATCTAAAAAAGACCTCTAAAGGGATCACCTTATTATTCCTTTGATTGGCTCTTTTTACCTGGTTAAATTTTTTAAATGTAAAATACACATTATTGAACTCATTTCATTTAAACCTGGATACTGGCATGCATTAACTCTAAATTGCCAGATAAGTTCAAGTCTTTCTAGTTTTAATGACTCTGGTCCCCCTCTCCCATCATTCCTCAGTTGTTGAAGTATTCTAAATTTAAACTGGTGACCTTTATGTTCATTTATGTGTCTTGCTAATGCATTTTCTAATTTGTTCTTACTTATACAGTATATATGTTCGTAAATTCTCTCACCCAGCTTTCTATCAGTTTTCCCTATATAGAAAGCTGGGCATGCCACACATTTAGCTAAGTAGACAACCTGTTTGCTACTGCAATTAAATCTACCAATAGTGTGAAATTTTATATTCCCTATTGAAAAATTTGACCCTGTATCTATATATTTATACAGCCGGCACATACTGCATTTGTACATGCCATCCCTATTATTAGATGGTTTAGTGTTAGTTCCCAGAATTGACTTCAGATTACTCCCGTTTGTAAACTACTCTAGGTAGTGTTGGAAATAGTGATCAAAAATGACCGTCTCTCATGAGGATATCCCAGTTTTTCTGGATGATATCCATTATCTCCCGAGAGTCTAAATTGAAAGTACAAATAAAGCTGTAATGATTAAATGATTGTTTCTCTATTAAATTTAGAATACTTCAACAACTGAGGAATGATGGGAGAGGGGGACCGGAGTCATTAAAACTAGAAAGACTTGAACTTATCTGGCAATTAAGAATTAATGCATGCCAGTATCCAGGTTTAAACGAAATGAGTTCAATAATGTGTATTTTACATTTAAAAAATTTAACCAGGTAAAAAGAGCCAATCAAAGGAATAATAAGGTGATCCCTTTAGAGGTCTTTTCTAGATTTTTTTAGATAAACAATATCTAATGTGAAGGACAAACTTTTCGTATATCATACACATGTACAAAGATTTATTGCTATATTTTTATTTTTTATTTTTTATTTTATATATTTTATAATGGTTACTTGCTGAGCGATGAACATATACATTAATATTTATAAGTTTACGATTAAACAATGTTGCAATGTTAGCAGATGTATGTCCGTACACATATTCCTTTAAGTACTGATTAGTTGAATTTAACACCCATGTGATCTAGTTCTAAATCTCTATAAGTAGCTGCATTTAAAAATGGTCATTATTTAACTTTTCTGACGAAGTTGAGTTGTTGTCTTGACGAAAAGTTTATTTTACTATTGTACACTTAAAATAAACCTTTTTATTCATTTTATTTACGATACGTGTGTGGATACTATTTGGCAGTATATTGTGGAATGCCCGGGATTCATGCATTTCAGTTTTGGAAGTTCTTATTTCTGATTATTGGCTTGTCTTCCTTTAATATGATACTTCTTTGGTTAAGGAGTCGTGTCTAAGGGCAAACACTGGTAGATGATTACTAGCTATATCTGGTAAGGTACCTGAAGATGAAAGTTTATCAGGTTTGTTTGTTAGAAATAAGTCTCGTGTTGATTTTTTCCCTGTTTGACTTTTTGAATCTAGTTGAGGTATGAATGAGTTGTAACTAACCGTATATGTTGAGTGACAGTGAAGGACAGGAAGAGATAGAGGAGAACAAATCTATGTTTAAGTCGTTATTGTTTTATGGTGAATATTTAATGTAGTTCTGGACAGGAAATATTCTAATGTGTTAGTGTTATCACCATGTGGGATATATATTATAATGCTATCGTAGTGAGGCATTTAGTCTGTGGAGGGAGATGATTATGTTGGTATTGTTGAAGGTGGGGGGAGTATTTCAGTAGAGAGACAGTTTCAGTGTTAGAATTCATTCAAGCTAGTTCACCGTCTCCATTGCCTTTAGCTTCCTCAGCTGCTGTGTCTTCACTGCCAGGTTTCTGTACCACACAGCATTGCTGCTAGCATCACTGTCTTGCACACCTAACTTTTCAGATGCTTTGGCATTTCTCTGTCAAATACTATTCCTGGCACACTTTGCCAATTAGCTACATTCCCTCTGATTCCAACTTTGACATTCTCATTCAGATTTCCCTTCTCAACCATCACTACCAGATACTTAAAACTATTAACATGTTCCACTATTTTTGGTTCTATTTCAGTTTTTAGTTTCTTCTGATTTCCCATATTTATTGCCATGACAACTGTCTTGTCTGTACTCAGTTTCATACTTCAGTTTTTCATTCCATTCTATCATTTGCTGAAGTTCCTGTTCAGAGTCTGCTTGTAATGCCACAGCATCTGCAAACTACAGCTTTTTTGATCTGTCCCTCCAATCTGTTTCCTAAAGTTGTCTATCACCAGTATAAACAGCTGTAGGCTCAGAGCTCTACCCTGATGCATACCCACTCTCACTGGGAACCCCTCTGCTAAACCACTGTTCATACTAGAGTCATTGGGTCATTCTACACAGCCTGCACTAATTCTACTAAAGTTTCTAGGACTTCAAACCATCACAAGAGTGCCCAACTCAGCTTTCTTGAAACCTTGTCATATGCTTTCTCCAAGTTTAGGAATACCCATTTGTTTTATTTTCCTATCTCTTGCTTCTTTTCCACTACCTGTCTCGCTGTAAATATGAGGTCAGTTGTGCAGCACTATATCTGAACTACTTGGCTCCCATCTTATTTTCTACTATGCATTCATTTATCAATCACATTCAGGATTGCATGAGTCCAGTGCTTCTATACTGTGTACAGTTATGAATCCCCCTTTGTTCTTATAAACTTGTTCTAGAATGTGTATTCTCCAGACATCTGATATACGTGTTTTTTTCCATACTGCTATGAGTACAAAAAACATTTCTTCCTAAACTCATGTGACATATTGATCATATCTTCAGTGACCTCATATGAGCCTGCTGCCTTCACTGACTTCATTTTCTTCAGTGTTGTTCTTGTTCCTTCTTTGGTGGGCATTCTTAACTTTCAGTATAGGTTGTGTCTGGGCCAGTGCAGCGTCGCTGTTTTTTTTTTCATTCAGAAGCTGCTGGAAATATTCCTTCCATTTGCCTTTGATGTCTTCCAGACTGGAAACAGGTTGATACTTATGAAGGGTGTCTGATTACTATCTTCTTTGTCTTTCTGCATGTGCTTTGCTTTGATAAAGTTTATTTGTGCTCGCTGCTGAGTCACTTCTTAGAAACTGGCAGCACTGCTGATGCTTCGCCATTGCTGTTGGGATTTAGCTCAGCCTCTTTGTTCGCCAACCAGTATTCCTTCATGGCCCTGCTATGTACTTCCTATCTTCCACTTCCTCCTGCACTTATTTCTTCTGATAACTTGCTGGACTTTTACATTCCCCCATCAGCTTTCCTTATGGACTTTATTTCCATACCTAACTTTATCACATATTTGTTCTAAAGTCTTCACACATGCTGTTTTAGATGTTGACATTCTTCTTTGACTCCATCTATTTCCTTAGCTACTAGCCCGAGTATTTCATTGAACTGTTGAGCTTTCTCTCCAGTCTACTTCCAGGTCTTCAGCCTAGACTCTGTTGATATTAGAGTCTTCTATGCCCACTGCTTGCTGTTGACTGTGACCACTAGCGGTTTATGGTGTGGGCCAACTGTTTTGCTTGGGATCACTTTGCAACCACTGGTTGTACCACAATGCCCTTTTCTTACTAGGAGGAAGTCTACCTAAGTGACCTGCATGCTGGCCACTCATATTGATCTTGTGATCTCTGTCTCTTGCTGAACCATGTGTTAGCTACCATTTAGCCTTTTGCCAGTCAGAAGTCTAGAATGGCCTTGCCTTCTTTATTCATTTTGCCATACGCATGTGTATCCAGGCAGTCCACATATCCTGTCTGTCCTGATATGAGCATTCAGATCCTCCAGTGTCAACAACAATGTATGTAATCCTGCTTTATCTAGTAGGTCTTGCAACTGCTGCCTGAATGCACTCCTTTACTCACCATAACAACCTTGTTGTGGATCATAGGCTGAGATTATGAATACTGTTATGAATACTGCCCTGTCTTTACACTGGAGATGATTACCATGAGTGTATCACTAATTCTGATGACATCCCTATCTGTCTTCATAAGATTCCACCTCATCTCATTTACCACACAATTTTTAATCTGTCCTCCCCCTGAGTAGTAGACTTTGTACCTCAAGCCAACTGGCTTTGCTACACTGCCCTTTGACCTAGTCTCCGGGATACACACAACTTCCAGCCTCCTCTTTATCATCATGTCATACACTCCTAAGCTGCATCTTGTCAGTGAGTCTATACTGAGTATAGCAAATCCTAGTTCATGTTTGGCAGGACAATTGGTTTTACATTCAACTTTCACTCAGTAAAGCTATGCTGTATAGCCCATGCTAGGCAAATGAACACTGGCTGGCAAATACCTTTTGACCCAGGGAATGCTGAGCTTTACAGCAGGCACATACTGGTCAATAGAAGTACACAGACCTCCTCCACCATTAGAATGGGTCCCTGCCATAGTTTGTGAACTCAACCTACTTATAAGTGACAAATTCAAGTGCCCATTTTTGGTGAAAATAGTCAACATGACCAAATAATCTAGAAACAAGTTTTACACCATTGAGTGTCTAGCCCTGGCATAGAATGCAGTCTGTGTTCCATGTTTTCCTATTTATAGGATAATGCATACCATACTTGATGCCTACATAACTCTTAGGGACCATCTAAAGTAAGTGTGACCTCACTTGATTTTTGGGTGAGTTTGGGATAGAAACACCCAGCATGTTTTTTTTGTAAGGAGGAGCCCCCACAGAGACATGTGGGGAAAATACAGACTCTGTACAGGTATTGGCAAGAAGTCAGGATCAAACTCTGCACCTGATGCATTATGTCAACCATGCAGAATATTCTATTAGTTAAGTAGGAACTACAACACTGAAGTCATTCTCTGCTAAGGGCTAGTGTTTGTATAAGATGTGTGATATTCTGCTAGTCAAAGGACTCAATATATTTCAATGTGTGTATAATTAACCTGTACCATATGTTTGAATTTTTAAATTAAGCCTAGCTAGGTAAGTTTAGGAGTAAGAGTAGTAAGTAGAGTAAGAAAAGTAAGTAGAGTATAGTTTTCAATATATTCAATTCCTATTTTTTACATCTAAAACAGCTATAAACTGGCAAATAACTAAACTTTCAATTATCTTGAAAATTGTTTACTTCAATGCTGTGGATTGAAAGTTCTGCAAATTACTCACATCTCTTTTCTTGACCATCTCTAGTAGTATATGTAATATTTGATAGCGACAGAGGCATTTTTACAGTTTTTGGAAGTAATGTCAGTTTATTTAAAATAAATTCACAGCATTACAAGAATTAAAGGCAATGTACCAGAAAAATAAATGATCTATGTATAAAATAGTGTAATGGTCTGTAAAGCTATGGAACGTATTATCATGGAGCTCATAAACAAAGACATTGGGAGCCTCCAGACACTGGACCCTACCCAATCCGGCTTTGTGAAGGGCAGATCTTGCCTCTTAAACCTAGTTGATTTCTTTGAAACAGTTACCAAAGCCATAGATGAGGGCAAGGTAGTCCACACAGCCTACCTGGATCTCGCAAAATCCTTCGACAAAATACCCCACTCGGGCATCATAAATAAGCTTACCAGTTTAAATATCAACCCCTATATCACAAGATGGGTTGCAAACTGGCTCAGAGATAGAACCCACATGGTCAGAATCACAGGTGCCATGTCCGAATCCAAACCAGTTACAAGTGGCGTCCCACAGGGCTCAGTTCTGGGACCTCTCTTGTTTGGTATATACTTCTCTGAGGTTCAGGCTAACACAGGGGGATTATGGCTGACAAAGTTCGCAGATGACTGCAAACTGGGGGCCATAATCAAATCTCCAGCTGACACAAGCATCCTCCAAAAGGGTCTCACAGAGACAGATGCTTGGTGTCAGAGCCATGGCCTCAAGCTAAATGCTAAAAAGTGCATAGTCATCCCCTTTGGGAAAAACAAGGTGCCCACAAATTACCACATAGGTGGTAATCCATTAAGTATGGAAGAAATAATTAGAGATTTGGGGACCAACGTAGATAGTAATCTCTTCTTTGATAATCACGTTGCCAAAGTGGTTAGAAAGACCTTTGGTATAGCCTACCTTATCACGAAAGGGTTCGCATCTAGATCAAGAGAGGTCATTGTGCCCCTCTACTCATCACTCATCAGGCTCATAATTGAATACAATGCCCCTTTTGGGATGTAACTTACCCGACACCTGCAGCAACTGGAGAGCCTCCAAAGGTACCTCACCAAGAGGATCATGGGCTACAAACAGTTGTCCTATGCAGCTCGACTAAAGAAACTCCAGCTCTACTCAGTTGCTTACCGCCTACTCAGAGGTGATCTATGCCTGACGTACAAAGCCATGTCAAACCCAGAATTAATGGACATGCTCCACCTCAAGAAATCCAGGTCCCTTAGAGCAACGCACTCCAGGAACCAAAACCTCAGCACAAAAATAAATAGAACATGCTGGAGGGAAAGATTCATTTCCCAGAGGCTCCCCTCACTCTGGAATAGAATCCCAATTCATGTTAGACATAGCCCCTCGCTGACCCTCTTGAAGTGAAATTTGGACGCGTGGATGGGAAATTGCAAATTCACCCCTGGGATTTCTCCTGTGTCCCTCCTAGACAGAGGCACAGTAAACTAATCTTAAAAGGGTACCTTCTGTGACCTACTTTACAGAGGCACAGTAGGCTAATCTAGTAGGGAGGCGGAAGCCAAATACACTCTGGCTAGGCTTATAAATGCCCTAGGGCAGATAGCCTAGTATCTACCTATGAACCTATGAAAATAAAAAAATACATTCTAAATATATATTTAACCATGTGCAATATGGGAAACACAGAGTAAGCTTTCTTTGGATGGCGGACACCGCGGTGGATGGCACAGTGATGCAGCAGTAGCATTGTAGCCTCATGCAAGAGGTTCTCTGGTTCGATTCTTGGCTGGGGTGCCTTCTGTGCAGACTCTGCATGTCCTCCCTGCATTCATGTGGGTTTCTTCCAGATGCTCCGGTTTCCTCCCACGTTACAAAGACAAGCATCTGGAGTGTTTCTCCCTGGGCCTCTGCTGAAAATTGGCTTTGTTCCAAGTCAGACTTTCCCGGTTAACAAATGTTAAATAAATAAATAAAATAAATAAATATTGCAGTCAGTTAAGGAGTTGATAAAATAAGTTCCATTATGCACAAATACTGTAAAATGTGGCTTAATTTAAAAATGTTTGAATAAAATGTAATTTTCCTGTTGCTGAAAATCACCTTACTCTATCTTTTCAATATGTTGTCCATGACCTTGAGGGTACCACCACCAAAAATATTAAATATTGGTTTAAATGGTTTCTTCATAGATACAAAAGAAAAGTGACACTGAGCAGTTTTCAATAGTAGAAAATGTTTTGTATATAATGATGTCACATTTAGTAAAACCATATTAAAAAGTGTTCATTACCAAAAGTAAATGGATGTGTAGTCCTTCACTTGTTAAAAAGTTCTACTAAATGTATCATGACTGCAGACAAATGAAGCAGTAAGGCAATGAATTTACACGTGAGCATTACTGAATACAAACAGCTATTAATAGTCTATATTATGCAGTGCACTCTTAAACAGAGGAGGAAATCCTTAGTGATGCAAAGACAAAGCAATGTGTATCTCTCAATGCTCAATGTACTTTGGACACTTTGAAATAAAACATGTACAAATTCCCTTCCAAAATGTAGTGACAAAGAAAATGAATGAATAAATATTGAATATCAGAGGTATTATCCCTTTGGGATACCTGAATTTATTAGAAAGTAAGCAGATGGGGTGCATTCTGTATTGACCCTTTCTATCTTTTTCCTACATGTAATCCTGGACTCATACTTACTGATGCCAGAGGGTTGTTGAACACTAACCTCAATTCATCAAAAATTTCACAATGAGGGACTGAATCAAACACCTCTCTTAGGTCCATATGTTCCAACTCTACAACCAGACCAAGATTAATGTCGTTGTATATGGGACATGCAAAGGTCGCCATCCTGCTTGCAACTGACTATCAGCTACCCGGGAGAGAATCTACTCATTCATCTGGGCTACTGCCCACAGCAAACCTCCACAGGACTTTATCTCACCCATACTGGGCTGCATTGAGGAGACTGAGGCACCCCAGGGCATTGTCATATTGATACCAGGGAGGATTTTTTTTTTTGTTATGCCCTAAGTTATGCAAAATAAATCATGTCACCTCCAAATAGGTTGTGAAAAAAACTGAACACTTTTTTTAACAGCAACCAAAGACCACAGCACAATATACATCACTCCAATTTTAGCACTTTTGTTTGTTTTATTTCTCAGACATCTTCAGAAAATTCTTAAAAATATCATCTGACCTCTAAATCATCACTAAAATTAAT
This sequence comes from Protopterus annectens, assembly GCF_019279795.1. Lineage (NCBI taxonomy): Eukaryota > Metazoa > Chordata > Ceratodontiformes > Protopteridae > Protopterus > Protopterus annectens. The sequence goes on from NC_056749.1 coordinate 370,050,770, forward strand.
CACATGATCAAGCCTAACCAATCCTTTACATATAACTATTTCACGTTATGAACCAACACATTAATATATGTTTAAGTACATAAATTGTACCCTCTGAATAAAACAACTGTAAAATAATACATATGTTATCTTATTGTTTCCTGTTCAGTTTTGTACACCTTGTATTCCTTGGATGTATACTTCTGCCTGCTTATGTACACAGCCTGGTATATATTCTCCATAGGTGATGCCTCGTATTGTGTCCACTTACCATGTCACTGCTGACCTTTGCCAGACATTTAGAAGAGGTATCCATGCATCCGTGTACATGTTTACCAATATAATCATTATTGTCCAGCAGTCTTAATTGAATCTACGGGATTATGATCGTTGGGTTGCAGGAGTTGTTTGAGAACAGACTATTAGGGTTTCTTCAACAAGGGGGGGCATACAATTATATCATGTGAACACATCATGGCAGCTCATGGTCACAAGTTATATGTCATGTGTGCAATCATTCATCAAGTAGAGGTTGCTTGTTTAACCCACCTACATGCATTGCATTAGGCCTGACATGTTTGTTCTGTCAGTTGACAGCTCTGAGGCTGTAGCAGGTCATATACATACCCTGTCAGCATACCATGCTTTACATTAGGTTTGGACAATGCATCTGATATAATGACACTGTCCTTTCTTTTCCAGCATGAGAAGAATTTGATATGATCAGCTGAATTTTCCATAGGATGATGGAGAATCTTGCCACCCCATCCCCCCAGCCTGGTATATACCTGTCCTTTAATCTCAACTATCATTTCATATTTTTCTCATTTGCCATATAATAAATGTTGGCTTTCCTCCCATTTTGCTGCCCTCTGTATATCTAGAACAACAAAAAGAATCTCTGCAGCAACCCAGTCCTGCTGCAGTTCATTATAAATAACCACTAGGTATGTGTCCCTGGACCTCCTGTCCAGGATGTGAGTCACAACCTTAGCAGGCTGACCTGCATCCACTGGTCAAGGCTGCAGGGGAGAGGATGGCAGAAAGGTAGGGGACCCCATATCAACACTTCTTCCAGTGGATGCAAAGCTTGGTAATACAGTAGGCTTTGACCAGTGAGTGGCCACCTACTGCTTCCACAATCTCTTCTGACATTGCCACCTCTGAAACCTCCCAGGTATGAATCCTGCCATCAGTTTCTGATTTCCTTTTCATCCTAAAAGGATTATTACTTTTAAAATGTAGGTAGAAATTACTAGTAGTGAGTTCCAAAAACATATCAGAATTGAGCCAATTACAGACATAACTTTTTGAATTAAAACTATTGCTGGAATAATTAACTTTAGAAAATCAATAGTATGTTCCAGATATTTAAATAATTCTTCTACACTAGAAATATCTCACTTCCATAATATAAAAATAGCATCCAATGATGATATGCGTATAAATATTTTGATACATCACAAACAAAAACAAATACCTTTTACCACTTAGAAAGCACAACATTAAAAACAAAATGGGTGCTGAAGTAGCACCCATTGCTTCACTAGAACACTGTTTGAAATATTCACCCTCAAACTTAAAAAAATTATAACACAATGTCCATGAAAGAAAGTGTATATTAAATCAATACCAGTGAGACACATTTCGAATCAAGTAAAATATCTCTGACCCCAATTCATGACAACATTTTATGGAATCACAGTAAGTAAATCATTTAGAAACACAAGGTGGGATGCCCTCGAAGGGACAGACCATAAATTGCATAAAAACACTTGAAAAAGGCAAAAATGCGTCAATAATCCAAACTTCCTTGAACTCGTTTATTGCTAACACAGACAAAGTTAATCTCTTAAGAGGATTATTGATGCATTTTTGCCTTTTTCAAGTGTTTTTATGCAATTTATGGTCTGTCCCTTCGAGGGAATCCCACCTTGTGTTTATTTTCCCTGGTTTGTCGTTGACTGTTTTGGAGAAAGTAAATCATGTATATCTGCAGTAATATATAAATCATACCTAAACTCAATTTCTCTAAAAAAAAAATATAAAAATATCAGGAATATCAGAGAATTCTTGGAAATAAATCCAAGGCATTAAAATAGCTAAAGGATCTGGTTTAGCATGGCCTGCTGAAATAATTGATCTCAATGATGGGTCAGTTTAATTTTTGTGGATCTTAAGTAGCCCCAAAAAATATAAGGAATAACAGGATGTTTGACTTTTAAAATAAGTAAATAAGGAATGAGATACATGCTCACACAGCAGAAAATCCAACCATATAATATCAGTGTTACTATATGCTATACTTATTTCATGTTTAGATACTACAGAACAGAAATATCATTCCTTGACATAGAAGTCATCTTGCTGCTATAATCAATGGAGATCATATGATCCATTCATCCCACGTTGTCTGGTTTCATTATATGAGTGGATTTGTAATTAATGAAATCATGTAACAATTCATTCTCCTTCCATGTGAGGTTGTACCTAGGATGGCGACTAGAATCTTGTCGTAAAATACAAGTAACCCTTTCATACGAGCTTTCAAATAAAGACAATAATGGTGGAAGGTGAGAGGTGTACACCTCATCTGTTGCAGTTTGTTTTATACATATTATTTGGAGGTAATAAAGAAAAAATCAGTTTTCCTGCTAACAGTTTAAGCTAATAAATGTTTCAGCAATATTGACCTACCTAGCTAGAACATATGTAAAACCCTTGCTGAACAAATTTTAGTATATATCAGTCACTGCCATCTCACTAAAGTTAAATATCTCAAAATCAGTATAATTACAATCAAAAATATCAAAACAACTAGCTGCAAAATTGTTCTAGAAAACATACTCATGCTGAAGCTGATAATTCCTCCATTACCTTTACTGTTGGTTATGCCACTTGGAAGAACAATTGTTCTAAATGAATGAATGCTAGAGTCCTTATCTGACATTAATCTGCATGTCTGGCCAATATTTTGGATTTCCATAGGGGTAGGGATTCTAAAAATTATTATAATTATCCCCAGTGTGAATAGGTTCATCAGAATTAGATTTATGAAATTTGTCTAAAGTATCTAAATGCTGTCTATATGCAGCAACAGTGCTACAAAAATCCATCTTTTTAAAATCACCCCTATATCTGTAAGTCCTCCAAGAGGAATGTCCTATACATTTTTTGACCAACTGGAATAGGGAATGCTTTCTTATCAACATATTATGTTTGTCCCTTAACAATTTTTCTTTCCACTTAACGGGCAGTAACAATGTGCTTCTTCAAATTGCTAAGTATACCATCATCTGTGTTTCTATCAGATATTCTCACTAGACATGTATCTTTTCTGTGCTAAATTGTACAACTTCATTACAAATATGGCGAGCCATATTTAACCATAAAAACATATTTATCCCAAACCATTTACAGCTCATAATTCTGTAGGTGCTGTTAATCACATTAATTTATTGATGTGAATATTACAATTAATGACCACTCTATCTACGGAGAGCTTTCAAAAATTAGTTAATACTCACATTTTCTCCTTCACTCAGCATTTTTCCCAGCATGACACAGACAACAAATGATCTGGCACTACAGATGATTCATTTTCAAAGAGGAGCCCAGGAGGATAATGTTGCAGTTACACTTTGCGATTCCTATGCTTTTTGGTACATTTTAGATCCCTTTCTATAAAATACTGTCTTGTCACATACAAACTAAGTCTCACAGAAGCTTTCAGCAGGAGACTGTATAATTCACTTAAAAGCTGCAGACTTTGACTATGTCTGTCTTCTAATTTCTCAAAAACATCTCTCCACCTAATCTTTCTTCAAGATGCAAGCAAAACACGCTCCAACATGACGTTTCAGTTTCAGGAAACATGAATCTTAGGCAGAGTTTCTGTTCTACACTACAATGATCCCTCAGATAAAGAACCAATTTACATATTTTCTGCTTCTCAGTTACAACCATTTATACAGAACTAATTCCTATCACTTATCTTACTAATAGTTTCAGTTGCCTTACTACAGTGTTATACCAGTTTTACAGACATAGACTATGCTTTATACACATTTAAAGTTATAGTCCCCATTGTCAACATACAAGATGTCACAACCACCCCCATCACAGCAAAAAAAACATCAGTTATGGACTTACACAGATGGGTTTAAGAAACATATAACCCTTCAAAATTGATATTAACTAGACCAAGTCTACAGGTGACAGTAAACTGAAATGGACATGAAAATATTTCACAAGATCATAACTTTTTATTGTCACCCTGCTGTTTACTCAACCATTGCAATGCACTATGGTTAGTCACTGGCTTAAGGGGTCCGCCTAGCAGGTAGTACTTGACACTATGCAAAGATTACTTCATAGCCAAGCATTCTCTTTCAGTGGTCTGAATACCATTTCAGCATTATAGAACTTTCAACTTTTGCAGCATGTAAGGTATTTCTTACTTTAAATATCATGGGACACAAATGCTCACAAATTTACTTCCAATAATTTAGAATACAAAGTAAATTCCTAGGTAAAGTCTGGAGTCAGAGACCATTGCATTTTGATAACAGCTGTTCCTTTAGTGGGAGCTGTCAAAGGACAAGAAATACTTGTAAACTTGGTTATAAATTATGCACTATATCCAGCTAATTCATGATACTTCTCCTGTCTTTTAGAGGAGGGTACAGACCATTGTATAGTCTCTGTCTTTTATAGTTGAGTTTTACCATCCCTCTTCCTTTAAGATTGCCAATGTATTTAGCCTCTATCATTCCCAGTTTACTTTCCTTAACATTCATTGTCAGGTCTGCCTGCCTTATAGATTCTAACACAGCCAGCATTTTTGATAAGTCATACCATGTCATTTAAGTATGCTGTAGCATTTTGTGTTTGGGATTTCACTGTTTTACCCATAAGCCCCTAAAAGCTAGCTGGAGCTCCATGTAGACCAAGTAATAAACAATGTGTAATGGCATAAGCTTTCAAGGGTCAGAAAAGCCGAAGTCTCTTTTCTAGCAGAGGGGAAAAACAGTGCCCTTCTGTAAAGTAAAATATTGAGTATCTTCCTTAGCCTCTATATCAGTTTATCAGTTTTTTGTATGAGAGTAGGAATTAAATTTTTAACTGCTAGTCAGTTTCCTAAATCACTACATATTTATATACTCCCATCAGGTTTAATAAATAGCAGTCATGTGCTGTCCATTCACATAGTGAATGTCATACTACTCCTAATCACAAAGTGAATGCCCTACTACTCCTAATCACATAGTGAATGTCCTACTACTCCTAATCCCATAGTGAATGTCCTACTACTCCTAATGACAAAGTGAATGTTCTACTCCTAATCACATAGTGAATGTCCTACTACCCCTAATCACATAGTGAATGTCCTACTACTCCTAATCCCATAGTGAATGTCCTACTACTCCTAATCCCATAGTGAATGTCCTACTACTCCTAATCACATAGTGAATGTCCTACTACCCCTAATCACATAGTGAATGTCCTACTCCTAATCACATAGTGAATGTCTTACTCCTAATCACATAATGAATGTCTCAATACTCCTAATCACATAGAGAATGTCCTACTCCTAATAACATAGTGAATGTCCTACTACTCCACATCACATAGTGAATGCCCTAGTCCTAATCACATAGTGAATGTCCTACTACCCCTAATCATATAGTGAATGTCCTACTCCTAATGACATAGTTGATATCCTACTACATCTAATCACATAGTGAATATCTTACTACTCCTAATCACATAGTGAATGTCCTACTACTCCTAATCACATAGTGAATGTCCTTCTCCTAATCACATAGTGAATGTCCTACTACTCCTAATTATATAGTGAATGTCCTACTACCCCTCATCACATAGTGAATGTCCTACTCCTAATCACATAGTGAATGTCCTACTACCCCTAATCACATAGTGAATGTCCTACTCCTAATCACATAGTGAATGTCCTACTACCCCTAATCACATAGTGAATGTCCTACTCCTAATCACATAGTGAATGTCTTACTCCTAATCACATAGTGAATGTCCTATTACTCCTAATCACATAGTGAATGTCCTACTCTTAAACACATAGTGAATGTCCTACTACCCCTATTCACATAGTGAATGTCCTACTCCTAATCAAATAGTGAATGTCCTACTCCTAATCACATAGTGAATGTCCTACTACTCCTAATCCCATAGTGAATGTCCTACTACTCCTAATTACATAGCGAAGTTCCTACTACTCCTAATCACATAGTGAATGCCCTACTACCCCTAATGACAAAGTGAATGTTCAACTTCTAAATACATAGTGAATGTCCTAGTACTCCTAATCCCATAGTGACTGTCCTACTATTCCTAATCCCATAGTGAATGTCCTACTACTCCTAATTATATAGTGAATGTCCTACTACTCCTAATCACATAGTGAATGTCCTACTACCCCTAATGACAAAGTGAATGTTCTACTCCTAATCACATAGTGAATGTCCTACTACCCCAAATGACAAAGTGAATGTTCTACTCCTAATCACATAGCGAATGTCCTACTCCTAATCACATAGTGAATGTCCTACTCCTAATCACATAGTGGATATCCTACTACCCCTAATCACATAGTGAATATCTTACTACGCTTAATCACATAGTGAATGTCCTACTACTCCTAATCCCATAGTGAATGTCCTACTACTCCTAACCCCATAGTGAATGTCCTACTACTCCTAATTACATAGTGAATGTCCTACTACTCCTAATCACATAGTGAATGTCCTACTACCCTAATCACATAGTGAATGTCCTGCTACCCCTAATCACATAGTGAATGTCCTATGACCCCTAATGACAAAGTGAATGTTCTACTCCTAAATACATAGTGAATGTCCTACTACCCCTAGTCACATAGTAAATGTCCTATTACCCCTAAACCAATAGTGAATGCCCTACTACTCTTAATCCCATAGTGAATGTCCTACTACTCCTAATCACATAGTGGATATCCTACTACCCCTAATCGCATAGTGAATATCTTACTACCCCTAATCACATAGTGAATGTCCTACTCCTAATCACATAGTGAATGTCCTACTACCCCTAATCACATGGTGAATGTCCTACTCCTAATCACATAGTGGATATCCTACTACTCCTAATCACATAGTGAATATCTTACTACTCCTAATCACATAGTGAATGTTCTACTCCAAATCACATTGTGAATGTCCTACTACCCCTAATCACATAGAAAATATCTTACTACTCCTAATCACATAGTGAATGTCCTACTACTCCTAATCACATAGTGAATGTCCTACTACCCTTAATCACATAGTGAATGTCCTACTACCCCTAATCACATAGTGAATGCCCTACTCCTAATCACATAGTGAATGTCCTAATACCCCTAATGACATAGTGAATGTCCTACTCCTAATCACATAGTGGATATCCTACTACTCCTTATCACATAGTGAATATCTTAATACTCCTAATCACATAGTGAATGTCCTATTACCCCTAATCACATAGTAAATATCCTACTACCCCTAATCACAAAGTGAATGTCCTACTCCTTATCACATAGTGAATGTCCTACTACCCTAATTAGATAGTGAATGTCCTACTACTCCTAATCACATAGTGAATGTCCTACTCCTAATGACATAGTGAATGTACTACTACTCCTAATCACATAGTGAATTTCCTACTACCCCTAATCACATAGTGAATGTCCTACTCCTAATCACATAGTGAATGTCCTACTACCCATATTCACATATTGAATGTCCTACTCCTAATCACATAGTGAATGTCCTACTACCCCTAATCACATAGTAAATATCCTACTACCCCTAGTCACAAAGTTAATGTCCTACTCCTAATCACACAGTGAATGACATACTACACCTAATTAGATAGTGAATGTCCTACTACTCCTGATCACATAGTGAATGTCCAACTCCTAATGACATAGTGAATGTCCTACTACTCCTAATCACATAGTGAATGTCCTATTCCTAATCACATAGTGAATGTCCTACTACCCATATTCAGATATTGAATGGCCTACTCCTAATCACATAGTGAATGTTCTACTACCCCTAATCACATAGTGAATGTCCTACTACTCCTAATCACATATTGAATGTCTTATTCCTAATCACATAGGGAATGTCCTATTACTCCTAATCACATAGTGAATGTCCTACTACCCCTAATCACATAGTGAATGTCCTACCCCTAATCACATAGTGAATGTCCTACTCCTAATCAAATAGTGAATGTCCTACTCCTAATCACATAGTGAATGTCCTACTACTCCTAATCCCATAGTGAATGTCCTACTACTCCTAATCCCATAGTGAATGTCCTACTACTCCTAATCCCATAGTGAAAGTTCTACTCCTAACCACATAGTGGATATCTTACTACTACTCCTAATCACATTGTGAATATCTTACTACTCCTGTTCACACAGTGAATGTCCTACTACTCCTAATCACATAGTGAATGTCCTTCTACCCCTAATGGCAAAGTGAATGTCCTACTCCTAATTACATAGTGAATGTCCTACTACCCCTTATCACATAGTGAATGACCTATTCCTAACCACATAGTGAATGTCCTACTACCCCTAATCACAGTGAATGTCCTACTCCTAATCAAATAGTGATTGTCCTACTCCTAATCACATAGTGAATGTCCTACTCCTAATCACATAGTGAATGTCCTACTACTCCTAATCACATAGTGAATGTCCTGCTACTCCAAATCCCATAGTGAATGTCCTACTACTCCTAATGACAAAGTGAATGTTCTACATCTAATCACATAGTGAATGTCCTACTACCCCTAATCACATAGTGAATGTCCTACCCCTAATCACATAGTGAATGTCCTACTCCTAATCACATAGTGAATGTCCTACTCCTAATCACATAGTGAATGTCCTACTCCTAATCACATAGTGAATGTCCTACTACTCCTAATCACATAGTGAATGTCCTGCTACTCCAAATCCCATAGTGAATGTCCTACTATGCCTAATCACATAGTGAATGTCCTACTACCCCTAATCACATAGTGAATGTCCTAACTTAATCACATAGTGAATGTTCTACTTGCCCTAATCACATAGTGAATGTCCTACTCCTAATCACATAGTGAATGTCCTACTACCCATAATCACATAGTGAATGTCTTTCTCCTAATTACATAGTGAATGTCCTACTACCCCTAATCAGATAATGAATGTCCTACTACCCCTAATCACATAGTGAATGTCCTACTCCTAATCACATAGTGAATGTCCTACTACCCCTAATCACATAGTGAATGTCCTACTCCTAATCACATAGTGAATGTCCTACTACCCCTAATCACATAGTGAATGTCCTACTCCTAATCACATAGTGAATGTCCTACTACCCATAATCACATAGTGAATGTCCTACTCCTAATCACATAGTGAATGTCTTACTCATAATCTCATAGTGAATGTCTTATTACTCCTAATCACATAGTGAATGTCCTACTACCCCTAATCACATAGTGAATGTCCTACTCCTAATCACATAGTGAATGTCCTACTCCTAATCAAATAGTGAATGTCCTACTCCTAATCACATAGTGAATGTCCTACTACTCCTAATCACATAGTGAATGTCCTAGTCCTAATCACATAGTGAATGTCCCACTACCCCTAATCACATAGTGAATGTCCTACTCCTAATCACATAGTGGATATCCTACTACTCCTAATCACATTGTGAATATCTTACTGCTCCTAATCACATAGTGAATGTCCTACTCCTAATCAAATAGTGAATGTCCTACTCCTAATCACATAGTGAATGTCCTACTCCTAATCAAATAGTGAATGTCCTACTCCTAATCACATAGTGAATGTCCTACTCCTAATCAAATAGTGAATGTCCTACTCCTAATCACATAGTGAATGTCCTACTACTCCTAATCACATAGTGAATGTCCTACTCCTAATCACATAGTGGATATCCTACTACTCCTAATTACATAGTGAATGTCCTACTACCCCTAATGACAAAGTGAATGTTCTACTCCTAATCACATAGTGAATGTCCTACTACCCCTAATCACATAGTGAATGTCCTACTCCTAATCACATAGTGAATGTCCTACTACCCCTAATCACATAGTGAATGTCCTACTCCTAATCACATAGTGAATGTCCTACTACCCCTATTCACATAGTGAATGTCCTACTCCTAATCACATTGTGAATGTCCTACTACCCCAAATCACATAGTGAATGTCCTACTCATAGGTTCATAGGTTCATAGGTAGGTACTAGGCCCTAGGCCCCATACAAGTGTAGCCAAAAAATGTACCCTGGCTTTCCCCACCCAAGAAAATTATTTTCCTATGCCCCTGTCGAGCAGAGCCACAGAAGTGATCCCCGGGGTGAATTTCCCATTTCCCATCCAATCATCAAGATTTTTCTTGAAGAGTGCTAATGAGGAGCTCTGTTTGACATAGATAGGTAGTCTATTCCAGAGTATGGGAAGTCTCTGGGACAGGAATCTATCCCTCCAGCATGTTCTGTTTATTGTGGTGACAAGGTTAAGGTCCCTAGAGCGTGTAGCTCGGAGGATTGGGATTTCTTTAAGTGGAGCATGTCCAACAGCTCTGGGTTTGACATAGCTTTGTATGTTAGGCAGAGATCGCCCCTGAGTAGGCGATATGCGATGGAGTAAAGCTGTAGTTTTTTGGGACGGTCTGCATAGGGCATCTGTTTGAGGCCAGTAATCCTCTTTGTGAGGTATTTCTGTGGTCTTTCCAGTTGTTGTAGATGTCTTGTGAGGTACATACCAAAGGGGCGTTGTACTCTCTAATGGGTCTAATGAGTGATGAGTAGAGGAACAATGACCTCTTTTTTTCTGGATGAGAATCCTTTTGTGATGAGATGAGCCATGTAGAAGGATTTCCTGACCACTGTGGCGATGTGATTATCAAAGGAGAGACTACTGTCCACCTGTGTCCCAAGGTCTCATCACATTTTCGGCATTAAGTAGACTACCAGCTATGTGGTAGTTCATGGGTACAGAGTTTTTACCAAAGGGGATGACAATACACTTTTTGGCATTGAGCTTCAGGCCATGGCTTTGACACCAGGTATCTGTCTCAGTAAGGCCCTTTTGTAGTTTGTCCACATCGTTAGGAGTTTCGATTATGGCTCCTAGTTTGCAGTCATCTGAAAACTTTGTTAGCCAAAGACCTTCTGTTTTGGCCTGCACTTCAGAGAAGTAGATACCAAACAGGAGAAGACCCAGGACTGAACCCTGTGGTACTCCACTTGTCACTGGTCTGATGTCGGATTTGGAATCCGCTACTTTCACAGTGTGGGTTCTGTCCGTGAGCCAGTTGGCAACCCATCTTATGACATAGGGATTTATACCTAGTTTAGTGAGCTTATCTATAATTCCAGAGTGGGGGATGGTGTCGAAAGCCTTGGCGAGATCTAGATAAGCTGTGTGAACCATTTTACCATCATCTATGGCTTTAGTGACTGCTTCAAAGAAGTCAATCAGGTTTAGAAGACATGATCTGCCTTTTACAAATCCAAACTGAGTAGGGTCCAGAGTTTGGAGATTACCAATGTCTTTGTTTATGAGTTCCATGATGATACGTTCCATGGCCTTGCAGACCAGGCTCGTCAGGCTAATGGGGTGGTAGTTCCCGTGGTCCGTCATGGCTCCCCCTTTGTGGAGTGGGATAACTGTCACGGTGCGCCATTCAGTAGGTACAAAGCCTGAGGTGAGGCTATGATTGAACAAGGTACTTAGGTAGGGTGCCAGTTCATTCTGTAGTTTGTGTAGAACGCAGCCTGGGATATTGTCAGGTCCCATGGATGCTGTGTTCTTGGCTTTGGAGAGTGTGTTTTTTACCTGTGCAGCCGTGATTATAGGAACTTTGCATTCTTCCGGTATAGAGATGGGCCCTCTAGGGGGTGAGTGGGGGGTAAAGTTAGCACTGAACCTATCTGCTAGGATGTTGGCAATATCAGTTGGTTCTGTATATTTAGTGCCATTATGCTGTAACTCAGAGCAGATCTGAGTGTTCCCATTTAGATTCTTGACATAGCTATAGAATGCTTTGTGGTTGTCTTAAGAGTCAGTGGCAATTTTGTTTTCACAACTAGCTTTGGAGGATTTTATGAGGGATCTCAACTTCTTACTGAGGTTGACCAGGGAGTTCCTCCAGTCATGGAATTTTACTCTTTTTTGCAACAGTTTCTTTCTTCTGTTGTAGAGTTTGTTTATGGCAGAGAACCACCAGATTGGCTTCCTTTTTTTGGAGGATAACATCTTGGTTCTATTAGGGATAGCATGATCCATGCACTCGTGTAAGTGCTTATAAAGTGCATTTGTGTAGGATTCGGCAGTCATACTTCTATTGTCCATCTGCATGGGTGTCATGAAGTTTGCCACTTCTGTCTTAAGAAGTGTGAAGTTGGCTTTTGAGAAGTTTTTACGATGGTTTCCCTAATTGGGGCTGGGGTGGGATGTGGATGTCTAGGCTGATTAGCTTGTGGTCGGAACTGACCAACGAGGAATTGACCTCTGGTGTGGAACACCGGTTTCCCATGTTGGTGATGACCAGGTCTAGGATATTGCTGCCCCTGGTGGGGGTGTGAATAAGTTGATCCAAGGCGTTGGAATTTATGAATTCTAGAAAACATTGAGCGAAAGAGTTGGTACATGAGTAGTTTTCCCAGTTAATGGTGGGGTAGTTGAAATCGCCCATTATTAGGGTGTTGGGTTGTACCCTAATACTTACTAGTGTATCAAGAAATGAGGAGTGTGAATCCTGGGGCATGGTGGGGGGTCTGTAGCGAGCTACAATTTGGATTGCGGTCTTGCCCAGAGTTAGTTGCACTTGGATAATCTCGGATGCATTATGCTGTGCAACTAGCCTGGAGGTGTGGATATCCTTAATGAATATAGACACGCCTCCACCTTTAGTGCTTCTTTCTGGGTTAGGTGGCCGAAAGGTGTGGTATGAATTGAAGCCTAGTAATGCAGGGGTGCTCTCTGGAGCTTTGAACCAGGTCTCTGTCACTACACAGATTTCGATGTTCTCCATTTTAAGGAGTGCCTCGAGTGAGTGCATTTTGAGATTTAGACTTCTAGCATTGAGTAGCATTACCCTCAGATTTTGCTTGCTTGTACCGGTTACAGTGGTGAATTTGTCATTTGAACCTTGCCTAAAAAAGGCACTATAGGGGTGGCAAGAGTCTTAGCCAGTATCCGGAATCCTAAGGGTGACAGGTGCAGGCCATCTCTGGCAAAGCATCGTGGACTGTCAATCATGTCATCCCAGGCAGAAAAATACTGGATCCCCTTAGAATGACACCAGAAGCTTAGCCAATTGTTGAAGTCAATCATTTTATCCTTGTACTGTGGTATCATTCTGGGTGATGGCAGGATGCTACTCAGGGTTAGGGTCATACTTGCCTGGGATACAAGATCGGAGAGCTCCTCCATGTCTCTTTTCATGTAGTCCAGGGAGGTACGTCTTAGGTCATTCACACCAACATGGACAATGACAGTGTCATATTTGTACTTATTGTGGAGTGACCTGAGTGCATGCGTTATGTGGTGGATCCTGGCACCTGACAGGCAGATGACAGTAACTTTCTCCTTGTTTAGTCTAGTAAGTGGAACATCAGTGTGCCTGACTATAGAGTCACTTATGACTAGAGTGTTGGGTACATTGTTATGCCTTATGGGCTGTGGTTGAGTGGCACACTGAGTTTGTGGGCTATGTGTCATTTGGGTTGTTTTGGGGGGTGGAGTTTGCTTGCCTTTATGCTTTGGATGTCCCTGATGCTTGGGCATGTTTTTATTGAGAGCCTCCGTGAATGTAGGTGTGTGTTTTGTGTTTTTATGTGTGTGTTTTGGTGGTGTGGGTTTTGAGGGACTATGTGATGAGTGTGGTGTGGTGCAAGTGTTTACCCTCTCCTCTTGACTGTCTAGACCAGTCTTGGGTGAAGAGAGCTTTGTTTCCAGTTTGGCTATATAAGTGCATCTCTCACAGGTTGTAGTGTTGGGTGGTAGGAGGAGAGGGTTGTCTGTGTACATGAGGCAACTGTTGCATTGCCCCAAGATGCCCAGATTCATCAGGTAGACAGGAGAAATCACTGGGAGCTGACCCTTAGACATGCCTGGATAAGTGCTTATTTATTAAGTACTAAAAACTGCTTTCCACTAGACAAGTGAGGAAAGTTGAGTGCTGTAGTAATTTGCAGATTATGTAGTGCTTACAATGAGTTCTGAACAAGTGCTGAGTTCAAAGAAACAGATTTGAGTGCTGAAACTAGAAAACTTGCTAGTTATAAGGAAAAAGAACTAAGCTAGAAGTCTTCCCTCCAACACAGAAGGGTTTGGGGGCCCAGAAGCCTACAAACAGTCTATACCACTTAACAGGAAAGGCAAGAAACAAGCTTAGATTTTTTTTCTTCTGTTTCCCAGATGCTCTCTTTGTACACAGTAGGAGTGCCTGAAATCAGAATATGATCTCACTGCACTCAGTTGAGTAAGCAAATGAGATGGGCCCAGAAGGAGTATCCAAACACAAATTTACAAGAGGGGCGAGCAGTTTCAAGGCCACTAAGATTAACACCAAAACAAAAACAGGGAGGGTGGATGGGACTAAATGAAGAGCAGAGTCAAACTTCCAGTTCAGTTAATATATGTTCCTGCAACACGGTTAAATCAATTTAAATACTGTATTCTTTGAAAAAAATTGCAGATAAAAGTACTTAAAATATCTTATACGTGCAGTTGAATACTCCTAATCACATAGTGAATGTCCTACTACCCCTAATCACATAGTGAATGTCCTACTCCTAATCAATTAGTGAATGTCCT